>NW_018405659.1:465494-468070 GCF_002113885.1 Mizuhopecten yessoensis
TGTATCCCACATCATGTGTATCGTAATAGACCTGCTGTATCCCACATCATGTGTATCGTAATAGACATGCTGTATCCCACATCATGTGTATCGTAATAGACCTGCTGTATCCCACATCATGTGTATCGTAATAGACCTGCTGTATCCCACATCATATGTATCGTCATAGACCTGTTGTATCCCACATCATGTGTATCGTCATAGACCTGCTGTATCCCACATCATGTGTATCGTAATAGACCTGTTGTATCCCACATCATGTGTATCGTAATAGACCTGCCGTATCCCACATCATGTGTATCGTAAAAGTCAAAAGGCGTCTTTTCGGGGGCCCACTGCAGCATAGTTTTTTTCTTACATTTGTACGTGTCTCTACGAAGAGGAGATGGACAAGATCAACATTGACCTGCTGCCCCCATTGCAACAATTGGTATATTTTTTTCTTATCCACTTTTGCTTCCCGGCGGTGTCTACTAGGCATCCGCCATCATATGGCCCTGGCTATTTCGAGAACGTAAACGCCAAACCATTCACAATCACATCCAAAAATATTTGTTTGGTTGTTTGCTAATGAAATATTTGTTTGCACGGTAGTGCCATTAGACGGCATGATAAGTGATACGTGTTCGTTGTATCTGGATGTTCATCTGTATTGGAATTCGTGCACAAATAATGTTAACGTCTTGGGAATAGTAATTGACATTAATTAACTTTAAAAAAATCATAATAATTTACAGCAAATTAAAAAAATATAACAAAATTCGTCTGGTTTGCTTAAATATCTTCAGTTTGAGTAACGAGCCAGCCGCAGATCAAATTTAGGTCACAAATACACCCTTCTGCGTGGAGCGCAGGTCATGATAAGTTTAGTAAAATATGTGATAACAAGTGTACCTTGTTATTGGCCGGATATAACAAATCAGATGGTTATTTTTTGTCGCTTTTTGCGCAAATAAATTTTATTTTAATATATCTTTTTAACTCCTGGCTATAAGTAAATTTGCTGAAAAAGGGACCTACTAATTTCATCCCAAAGACGGGAAACACGCTAACATAGACACTGTTTTTACAGGGAAATTACCAAGACCAGCATGACTCTATTAAAAACGGCTTCTTGTCAACGTCATTACCGGTAAAGGGTCAATTGGCATAGGCAATGATGCTTTCTGTATTGCGGTGATTGGAGATAGAGGATTTAAAAGTTTTAAGAAAATCGGATGAGATTTAATTTCTCGTGAGCTATACTGTAGATATAAGATCTCGCCATTCCCTGCTATATACACAATGCAAGTAAAGAAAACCCCGCGTATGCATTCATATTTTACTGACAAGCAGGATACTTAATGGCTAAAATACAGAGCACTAGCTCATTACCCTTTAAATTCTGAACAAGATAAGTCAAGTATGAATCAAGCCCAGGGGAAGATATTATAGAAATAATTTTCTCTCCTAATTGGCCGGATATAACAAATCAGACTCTCTTTGCTTCAATAGACACTATTAATTATTTTGTCATGTCAATTTGTAGGGAGGTGTTAATCGGGATATGTCTAAGCCACGCTTGCTTGTCCGGCCTCATCAAGTATGCATACTTGCACATACCTACAGTACTTTTCCATTTCTCTAACGTCCCTGCCAGATAATAGGGCCGAGTCTCCGTGTTCTCCAGCTGGACTGGTCAGGCAAGCTATGACACGGCCTATCTTGTCCTGCGGACATCCAACGACCACGTCCATCACGAATGTGCCCGCCACTCCTATCAAGGACAAGCAATGTAATGTAAATGGTGACTTGAGGTAAGGTACACTGTAACTAGACACTTATAATCAATATACAACATCGTTCCTGATAAACCATCCGATTGTTACGATGCTAACAACAGGATCAAAGACAAAACGCGACGGTATTACACGGAACGATCCACAGGAATCGGTAAATCGGTTAAACGAATATACTGATGATGTTGACTTTTTATTTGATTAAATTCAATTATTTATCATTTCTTTACATTCCTAAAGGTTCTGTAGATTTCTCAGGAGTAGGAATGGTTTACTATTAGATATTATATATGAGTCGTGACTCTCGTGATGTTGGTATTAAAAGTTTGACCTTTCGCAAACACGGACTATGTTTCGAGTGGAAACTTTCTGCGAAATAAAATCATAAGACGACGTCAAAATTAGTAAAAGAGGGCCAACCTCTGTCAAGACGAAAACCTATCTCAAGACTCGCGCAACTAAATCAGCCAATCAGCAAGTGTTTCATGCGATTGAAATCTCTATCTAAAACTTGTTCCAGTTAAATACAGTGCATCTGATAAATTCAAATATGTGATTGTTGACATCTTTATTACAGATATTGATATTTTGAAAAATACAATATTGTTTTAGTAGATTTTAATATGTGATGGCGGATTTACATTGGATCAAAAGTCAGGGGGGGTTCCCGTCCCGCTTTACCGGTTTGACTTGTAAGCTTTCGGTTGTCAAAAGCAGAAGCGTGTAGCACTCTTATGTGCCATTAAACCTGCAAAACATGTTTCTATGACTCTAGACAAATGTCACCAGTGTTGAACT
>NW_018405659.1:470858-471056 GCF_002113885.1 Mizuhopecten yessoensis
GATGATATGGAAATACACAGGGTATCAGACAATGATCGCGAAATACATAGGGTATCAGACAATGACAGGGAAATACATAGGGTATCAGACAATGATAGGGAAGTACATAGGGTATCAGACAATGGTAGGGAAATATACAGGGTATCAGACAATGATATGGAAACACATAGGGTATCAGACAATGATAGGGAAATACAT
>NW_018405659.1:471099-471327 GCF_002113885.1 Mizuhopecten yessoensis
AGGGTATCAGACAATGATAGGGAAATATACAGGGTATCAGACAATGATAGGGAAATACACAGGGTATCAGACAATGATATGGAAATACACAGGGTATCAGACAATGATAGCGAAATACATAGGGTATCAGACAATGACAGGGATATACATAGGGTATCAGACAATGATTGGGAAATATACAGCTGACAACGTTATGTTCTCTTTTTCCCCGTTTCAAATCAAATGTTA
>NW_018405659.1:475960-476688 GCF_002113885.1 Mizuhopecten yessoensis
CGAAAATGATAGTGAAATACACAGAGTATCAGACAATGATAGGGAAATACACGGGGTATCAGACAATGATAGGGAAATATACAGGGTATCAGACAATGATAGGGAAATATACAGTTGACAACGTTATGCTCTCTTTTTTCCCCGTTTCAAATCAAATGTTACTTTTGATCAAAATAAAAACAGTATTCATTCCAATCGTACGGTATTCGTTCACTGCTATAATAGACATCTCTAATCTTATAGAATGTTTGAAGGAATTTACATGTAGGTACAAGCTACTATTTTCACTGTTGTGAAAACATCCATTTTCACTCGGATACATTTAGGTTTATAACAGCAAATCGCGTAAAAATACAGAATTGTATATGGTAAGTAGCTAACGAGTATTTTGTAGCCATAATTTATCACAACAAACAAGGTATTGGAACTTAAAACAATCAAGCCATGCACCCTATATTAGCTGCAAATGTAATAACAGGTGTTTCTGTTGTATAAATTTTACCTTATATATGTTGAAGATTTGATAAAGTGAGGTAATCCACAAAAAAGTCCTATTTAACACTGATTTTGAAAACGTTATTGTATTTAATTCCTGTAAATGTGGACTCGTAACAATATATATGAAAGGAACGACACCAATTGATGATAAAGGGGTCCTCTCCTTCTCCATCACTAGGGACGACACCAATTGATGATAAAGGGGTCCTCTCCTTCTCCCTCACTAGGGA
>NW_018405659.1:478730-479147 GCF_002113885.1 Mizuhopecten yessoensis
CCTTCTCCCTCACTAGGGACGACACCAATTGATGATAAAGGGGTCCTCTCCTTCTCCCTCACTAGGAACGACACCAATTGATGATAAAGGAGTCCTCTCCTTCTCCCTCACTAGGGAGGACACCAATTGATGATAAAGGGGTCCTCACCTTCTCCCTCACTAGGGACGACACCAATTGATGATGAAGGGGTCCTCACCTTCTCCCTCACTAGGAACGACACCAATTGATGATAAAGGGGTCCTCACCTTCTCCCTCAATAGGGACGACACCAGTTGATGATAAAGAGGTTCTCTCCTTCTCCCTCACTAGGGACGACACGAATTGATGATAAAGGGGTCCTCTCCTTCTCCCTCACTAGGAACGACACCAATTGATGATAAAGGGGTCCTCTCCTTCTCCCTCACTAGGGATGACAC
>NW_018405659.1:479509-518442 GCF_002113885.1 Mizuhopecten yessoensis
TGATGATAAAGGGGTCCTCTCCTTCTCCCTCACTAGGGACGACACCAATTGATGATAAAGGGGTCCTCACCTTCTCCCTCACTAGGGACGACACCAATTGATGATGAAGGGGTCCTCACCTTCTCCCTCACTAGGAACGACACCAATTGATGATAAAGGGGTCCTCACCTTCTCCCTCAATAGGGACGACACCAGTTGATGATAAAGAGGTTCTCTCCTTCTCCCTCACTAGGGACGACACGAACTGATGATAAAGGGGTCCTCTCCTTCTCCCTCACTAGGAACGACACCCTCACTAGGGACGACACCAATTGATGATGAAGGGGTCCTCACCTTCTCCCTCACTAAGGACGACACCAATTGATGATAAAGGTGTCCTCTCCTTCTCCTTCACTAGGGACGACAGATAAAGGGGTCATCACCTTCTCCCTCACTAAGAACGACACCAATTGATGATAAAGGGGTCATCACCTTCTCCCTCACTAAGAACGACACCAATTGATGATAAAGGGGTTCTCTCCTTCTCCCTCATTAGGAACGACACCAATTGATGATAAAGGGGTGCTCTCCTTCTCCCTCACTGGGGACGACACCAATTGATGATAAAGGTGTCCTCTCCTTCTCCTTCACTAGGGACGACAGATAAAGGGGTCATCACCTTCTCCCTCACTAAGAACGACACCAATTGATGATAAAGGGGTCATCACCTTCTCCCTCACTAAGAACGACACCAATTGATGATAAAGGGGTGCTCTCCTTCTCCCTCACTGGGGACGACACCAATTGATGATAAAGGGAGTCCTCTCCTTCTCCCTCACTAGGGACGACACCAATTGATAATGAAGGGGTCCTCACCTTCTCCCTCACTAAGAACGACACCAATTGATGATAAAGGGGTGCTCTCCTTCTCCCTCACTGGGGACGACACCAATTGATGATAAAGGAGTCCTCTCCTTCTCCTTCACTAGGGACGACACGAACTGATGATAAAGGGGGCCTCTCCTTCTCCCTCACTAGGGACGACACCAATTGATAATGAAGGGGTCCTCACCTTCTCCCTCACTAGGGACGACACCAATTGATTATAAAGGTGTCCTCTCCTTCTCCTTCACTAGGGACGACAGATAAAGGGGTCATCACCTTCTCCCTCACTAAGAACGACACCAATTGATGATAAAGGGGTGCTCTCCTTCTCCCTCACTGGGGACGACACCAATTGATGATAAAGGTGTCCTCTCCTTCTCCTTCACTAGGGACGACACCAATTGATGATGAAGGGGTCCTCACCTTCTCCCTCACTAAGAACGACACCAATTGATGATAAAGGGGTGCTCTCCTTCTCCCTCACTGGGGACGACACCAATTGATGATAAAGGGAGTCCTCTCCTTCTCCCTCACTAGGGATGACGCCAATTGATGATAAAGGGGTCCTCACCTTCTCCATCACTAGGGACGACACCAATTGATGATGAAGGGGTCCTCACCTTCTCCCTCACTAAGAACGACACCAATTGATGATAAAGGGGTGCTCTCCTTCTCCCTCACTGGGGACGACACCAATTGATGATAAAGGGAGTCCTCTCCTTCTCCCTCACTAGGGACGACACCAATTGATGATAAAGGGGTCCTCTCATTCTCCCTCACTACGTACGGCGTGTGTCCCTGTCATGTATTTTGTCTATAAGTGTGTACATTCTTGCATTCTCTCGGTGCGTGCGCAGACGACAGCAAACAATATGACGTCAGAAGTTGTTGTTGATTAGACCATTCATGGCCGACATCATCGTGTATAAAGTACCCAATTGCGAGAGCTGGGATATTATTTGTCCATTTGCTATATTTACTCGTATTTCTATCTTTGATATGTACACATGCTTTCGGCTATATGGCAGAACGTTCGTTCATGTCAAGAAGGCAATAGTTCTTTCCCCATGCTGTGGCATACCAAAAAATTTAAACATGGTAGTTGTTGTTTCCTGCTGAAGATTTAGCAATCAGAGTAGGCACAAAGACTAGTTAACCTGCTTTTTGTTAATTGTGACCGGGTGGAGTACTGTGCTAGATGGTGCTTCTGGCATGGTATTTGGTGAGGTAGCACTCTGAAGTGTACATCAGATCCGCACCACAGCAAGGAAGCAAACGCATGCATAGCACACATGGAGGCACCTACTTAAATGCTACAATGGTAGGACGCTTTACCTAACCAAACCAAAACCAAATAAAGCAAACCTTTTTATTGCACAATATGGCGATTTCGTTTTTCTGTTTCAGGACTCATTAGTATTTTAAGATAATATTCTTATCTAGATCCGGTCAAATGTCCATACCAGTATGATCTACATGCCTGCACACTCACATTACAATATAAGTATACGCGTTATAGACATCTGATATCGTCTGCGAAACTAATCAAAAGTAGGTTACAACGCATGTGATGATGTAATTTCTTATCTCCTGGAAAACACCCGAGAGGCCGGGATTGAAGTGGAAGGTTTGTCTAATGAATTACATTGGGGACCGGTTATCTTGGGTTTACTATACAAGTTAGAGTGGATAGCATCTTCTGCTGTTATAATGAAATTTGCACAATTTGTTTAAAAGACAAAAAACACTGCAGTGTATACCCTTAAGCTATGTATACAAATACATATTTCAAGGAAAAAAACTATCATACGGGAAAATAATTATGTTTAAAGAAATACCACAAAAGTATAATGCAGAATATTTTAAGTGTGAGAGAACATATACTTATTATCCCTCAAGGGAGTGACAGTCACTGTTGGAGATATAATTAATGAAATATTAATAGTTTAGTAATTTAAACTATTACAATGTTTTATAATTATAATTTTACTTAGATTGGTTACAAATTGCGTTCAAAATATCTGATTCGTCTTTGTATTCGAAGTTTTTTTATTCGTTTAGTTTTTTTTTTTTTTTGTAAAATATATTTAAATACTCATTTGAACATCATTCGTGGGTTGTCTAGGGATGAGCTACAACTACAACTCGCAATACTTTTTTTGTATCATATTCCTTTTTTTATTCTCGCTTAGAATTTAACATCCTCGTAACACCTTAGGTTAAGATGCCGAGGAACAACATTGATTGGAAAACAACATAGAACCTAACGTGTAGCAACAAGGACGGTCAGCAGACCAATGTTTCCCAAATGTACACACAAGGACGGTCAGCAGACAAATGTTTCCCAAATGTACACAGAAGGACGGTCAGCAGACCAATGTTTCCCAAATGTACACAGAAGGAAACACTGGATTCATCTCGTTCCTACTCATGATCAGTAGCACAGTTTTATGTTTGTATTTTATCGCCATGTGTACCTATCATATATTTCAAGCTGATCATTATTGTTTCCATTTTGTTTTAATATAGAAATGGCACCACACACCAACCGATGTTTACATTTTTATAGTCATACACTGCCACAGCCTTTACCGATACGCCTTTTTTCATCCTTATTAATATCTTTAGTAAGTCTATTGATCTTCTGTTTGTTTATTTTATGTAGAAAAAGCAATTAGGTTTTGTTGAATTTTTATAGTATATATATGTATTAAAGTAGGCACTTACTAGCCATATCAAATAGTAATAAGCTTTGCGTAGGCTTAGAAATACGGCAATTGCATTTTACGTCTGCCCTGAAAACAGCGTAGCTAGGCAGGGATTACTTTCAATATCTATAAATATTCATAAACGACCTTAGCTGTACGCCGCTCTGCACTTGAAAGCGAGAGTTGATATTAAGCGAACAGTTGACAAGGTCACGATCACGTGATTGGAACGTTTGCTCGAAAGATCTGTAAATGTGTTCAGAGAAACCACATGATAATTTGTCGATTAGTAATACACGCTTGACAAATCATAATGTGTTTTATTTCCCTTAAATATCCAGCAGAATTCCAACAAAAGTATTGCGTATTGAACTATGAGTAGAGCTATGGTCCCCTGCCGCTGTGAAACTTGCCGAGTTATGACCTCAAGGGGTTGCAACTTCAAACTCTCATTGTTTCACCTTTCTGATCGTATTTAGTAACATATTTGAGAATATTTGATTCTATAGAAAACAATTATTTTATATGTAAGTGGTCTGGTGGAGTAGTTGGGGTTAAAGTTCGGTTTTGCCTGTTCAGATTATCTTGTTTTTTAAGTCCCAAACAATACAGTATTCTGAAACAAAATTAGTCTTTATTCAGTTTGCCGTCAACAACCTCCTCAGGGTGTGGATGTTGACAACAATTATATCAATTTTTGACGCCACCAACTAATATTTATTGATGAAGATAATGGTAGCTATTATCGTCAATATCTAGCCGTCAACCGATTTTCCTGATGTAAATACTAATGGCGATTATTGGCAGACTTAAGTTGTCCCCAATCGACCCTAGACACTGCTATCGATTATCAGCAGTTCCTGCCGGTCAACGAATTAACCTTCGTGTATGTACGGATTGTAAGATTATTGAGTAGTCGTATAAGTATCTCTTCAGGCGCGAACATTGGCAGTCGTTGTCAGCGGTCAGGAGACATCGCCATCAAGTACAGGTTGCTTAAACGTAATTACGAAATGGTAGATTTTGTAAAACGCTATTAACTTTATAATTGCATCGTCCATGCCATTGGCAATCGAACGCCACTGAGATAGGTATGGTTCTGTTAGGTTACAACTCATGTGTCTCTGTCAATCGATGATTAAACATCCTAACTTGTCCAAAACTCATTACAATGTTTAACATTCATGATGTATTTGTTAAACTGTCGCGTTTGCACCGTAGGACTTACTTTTCTGGTGGTCATCGATACTATGAGAGAGGCGACTCTATGTCTAGAAGAGTAGATACTTGTTACATATTGACATGGTTAAGAAATCTCGGTAAACGACAGCAGAATGGTTATTGTATACACTTGTTTATGGCTGGGAAAATGTTGATGAGTTTTCTTCGTAGATTGCTTGGCGCTATTTCATTTAGCTAAATTTATTTCGTATGATCGTCTTTTCATAGCCTATGTTATATTGTAATATCCAACATTTAATCTGGTTTTATAAC
Organism: Mizuhopecten yessoensis; assembly: GCF_002113885.1. Lineage (NCBI taxonomy): Eukaryota > Metazoa > Mollusca > Bivalvia > Pectinida > Pectinidae > Mizuhopecten > Mizuhopecten yessoensis. Next base: position 484,576 of record NW_018405659.1, read on the forward strand.
CAATCGCGAAAAAATGGAAACAATGCCAGCCCATTGACGACATAAATATTTTGCCTTTAGATCTTAGTAATTCCTTTTTTTTTCTGGTTTTATTTCGTTATAAAAGTTTATATATGATGACGAATATTAGCAACATAAAAGATAGAAAATCTAGTCCAAAAACGACGGATTGATGTTAATCTCCAAAAGTACATCTTCTAATTTTACCAAGCCGTGTTGACAATGTGACTATTCACGATTATTTGAACAAGGAAACAAAAAGCTATAAATCACCCACGCAAACTAGACACTATTAACACCACATGAACTGATCTTAGCGTGATTTTTATCTTCCACGCTTACTTATAATTATTTTGTTTCCTTCATATGAGACAAATAGCTACGATCACCTATTTCTCTACACCCCTAGATTGCGTCGTGGCAATATCTAAGGCACGCGGTTAGCTACTTGATTGGTTAGAGGTAAACAAAAAAATACCCTGACCAATATTAAGTCTGATAACTGTCCTTGACATGATAGGTTCCAGGTGTATGGAGAAATTTCGAGGATAAAGATAGGCGGTAATACATACAGAATGCTTTCGTTTTTAAGTACAATAGTATTTTTGTTTTTATATCAGCAACAAATGCTATGCTTTCTACGAAATTGCATATTTCGGGACTTCATATTCTGAAACAAATAATGGAAAAAGTCAACAGCATTACCTAGCTAAGCAAAAACTATGGCTGATATCATGTATTATTTCTTATATTGATGATACACCACAACATTCAACAATTATTTCAAAAATATTTTCGATGTTTCCTAACTTTCTCCACAGATACATACCAAATTTATCATAATGGGTTTTGACAGTATCACAGTAGACAAAGGGTACACAAGATAAATAAATCAAAATGAGTCGCACTATTATTAAAACGTGGTTACATTTTCACGTTCCATTTTCTGATATCAATATCATTTCATTGTTGTTTTTCTTGTTGTAGAATGAATGAAGACCTCGATGAGAGTGGAGGAATTGAGGGAGTTATCTGCCAGCCATCGAACATCTATAAATATAATGAGGTTTTCAGACAAGATATTACAATGTAACGGGGACCCAAACATCCAAACCAACCTACCTGTTGTAGATTTAGTAGAATGTTTTACAAAACTTTGACATATATAATAAGTATAAACACTAGTGATCCATTTGCCCCTGATCCCCCAGCTCAAATCGTGATGTATCAATATTGATATTATAATGGAAATATTCGGTAATTTATTCACAAATCATGTTTGAGCTAGTCCTATCGTCATTTCAAGCGTTTTATTCTCACCTTTTAAATGATCAAAAGTATGGAAATTGGACTGCGTTTCTCCAAATATGATTTCATAGGCGAATAAGCAATTTCGTTCCGACTCCACACCGAAATTAATGCATTTAAATTTGATTTTAGAGACCATTACATTTGGCGAATGTATGACCATTGTTCAACTAAACATGTATGCTGAATTTACTAAAATACATAAATATTATGATTTTATTGTGTTTGGAGACATCACGAGAATGAGACAATTATGAAAAAATAGTAAATGGATAAAAATAATAAGAAAGATCAGTGACCTGCGTCGTTAATTTTGAGAAATATTTTCGAATAACATACATCTAAAAAAATATCGATATATTCCAAAACTATTACACGCGCTGAAATTGATGTTGTTGTTCTACTACTTCAAAACAATTTATAAGCATGATAGTTTTCCTCTATACATTATCCTAATCCGTCGTACGTGCATTATATAGAAAGTGATTTTCACCTTACTGACTCGTTGGTTCAGATAGTATAATAGAAATTGCATACATGATATCAATTTTCGTTATGATAAGTTAGGATTTCTTCAACTCATCGAGTTTTTAGGAGAGAGTGGCATTATAATGTTATCTCCGTTTGACCAGAACATCGTCTAATGTCTTTTTCTAAACTGTTTTATCAGGTTGGTAAGTACGATATTTACACTGTGTCCTACGTATGCACACAAAGGTGAAACAACATATATCAACAACGCTTCACTGCTATGGGTGTCTCCCAGTGTGGCCAATTTGTGCATGGAACATCTGAAGCAAGAAGCAATATCCACTGCCCCCATAGAATCCAAGCCTATCTTATGGAAACGATATGTTGACGCAATATTTCAGATAAGGGTTCACAGAAGAATTTGATCACACATATTAACACCATAGATGCTACTAACAATATCTTTACATGTGAGGAAGAAACCAACGGCACCATGCCTTTCCTAGACACTCGACTGGTAAAGAAAGAAGACGGAACCGTGAAGGTATTGGACTATAGAAAAAAGACCCATACGGACCAATACCTGAACTTCAAATCTCACCATCCTTTGCACCAGAAATTAGGCGTCGTACGCACATTACTCAACAGATGTGAAACAATAGTCACAGAAGAACAGGACAAATTAAAAGAGCAGAATCAAATCGCTGGGGCAATGAGAACATGTGCAGTTCCGGAATGGGCCCTAAAACGGGTACAAAAATCAATTTCAAAGTAAGGGGAAGAACAAAAAAAGGCCAATCAAGGATAAGACCAAAACCTAAGGTCAAGTGGTTATCCCGTATTTAAAAGGTATATCCGAAACCATCCAGAGGATATATCGCGGTCACGATAGAGCAACAGCCATGAAGCCCCACAAGACGCTTTGTAATATCCTAGTACACAATAAGGATAAAACACCTGAAGAAAACGTCGCAGAATGCGTATACAAAATCGGATGCAAAAACTGCGACGCGTCGTATATTGGAGAGACTGGAAGGCGATTTGGGGTCCGCCTTGGTGAACCCCGTAAAAAAAGGAAACCAAAGGTAGGAATTTCACCAGATCAGAAAGGAAGCTGTCGGAGTCACAGATAAATAAATCGGCAACTAAATAACAAATCATACCACAGCTTTAACACACAGGAACACATTATACCACAGCTTAACACACAGGAACACATTATACCACAGCTTTAACACACATGTACACAGTATACCACAGCTTTAACACACAGGAGCACATTATACCACAGATTTAACACACATGTACACAGTATACCACAGCTTTAACACACATGTACACAGTATACCACAACTTTAACACACAGGAGCACATTATACCACAGCTTTAACACACATGTTCACATTATACCACAGCTTTAACACACATGTACACAGTATACCACAACTTTAACACACAGGAACACATTATCCCACAGCTTAACACACAGGAACACATTATCCCACAGCTTAACACACAGGAACACATTATCCCACAGCTTAACACACAGGAACACATTATACCACAGCTTTAACACACAGGAACAAATCATACCACAGCTTTAACACACATGTTCACATTATAGCACAGCTTTAACACACATGTTCACATTATACCACAGCTTTAACACACAGGAACACGTTATACCACAGCTTTAACACACAGGAAAATATATACAATTGCCTTAACAAACAAAAACAAAATAAACCACAGCCTCAACAGAGAGGGACAGAACATTATACCACAGCCTCAACAGAGAGGGACAGAACATTATACCACAGCCTCAACAGAGAGGGACAGAACATTATACCACAGACTCAACACATCAGAACAATATACCACAGCCTCATCACAGAGGGACAGAATATATCACAGCCGCAATTCATCAGACCACATTTATGACATATCAACGGCATCCACTAACAACATGTGAGGAAAAAACAACGGCAAAATTCCTTTCCTAGACACTCTACTGGTAACGAAAAAAGATAGAACCGAGAAGGTTCTGTCTGTAGAAAAAGTCCCATAAGGATCCATTCCCTGAATTAAAAATCTCACCATCCTTTGCACCAGAAGTTAGACGTCTCACGCCCATAGCTCAAAATATGTGATACAACTGTCCCAGAACAACAGGACATAATACAAGAGCAGAGTCACATCGCAGGGGCAATAAAGACCTGTGCATATCCGGAACGGGACTATAAACGGGAACAAAAACAGTGTCAAAGTAAGGGGCAGAACAAGAAAAGGCTAATCAAGGATAAGAACAAAACCTAAGGTCAAGTTGTCATCCCGTATTTAAAAAGTATATCCGAAACCATCCAGAGGATATATCGCGGTCACGACATAGCAACAGCCATGAAGACCCAAAAGACGCTTTGTAATATCCTAGTACACAATAATGATAAAACGTCTAAAGAAAACGTCGCATAATGCGTGTACAAAATCGGATACACAAACTGCGACACATCGTATATTGAGAGACTGTGAGGGAATTTGGGTTCTGCCTTTGTGAACACCAGAAAGATACGGAAACCAAATAGGGAAAGAAATGCACCCGATCAGAAATAATCGGGACAACTCAAAAGTACTGGACAGAGAGAGCAATCTGTTCAAACGGAAGATAAAGAAAGCCATTTGGATACGCCGCAGTAGGCCAGATGAGGGGGTTCATAGACTCTTGCGCATCTATAAACAAGTATTAAACAAAGCGTAGCTGAATCGATCATTTCGGTACATAAATACAGTTGTGGGATCGAACAACGTTACACGATGTGCGGTGTGCGCGCTATGTGCGCACGATGTGTACACGATACAAATCTGGACGATTGTTACCTGCGCACATTTGTGCGGACGATGGACGAACATTGTGCGATGACAATCGTGGTTGGTGTAAATTGAGAAATGGCTTGACAATATTTATAGTTTCGGGTTTAAAATCATAAACTTGATTTTTTAAATATGGTTCTATATTCTAGCTACCTATATAAGCTGATATTTCTATATTTTGTTTAAATTTAGAAATGTTGTATCGGTGTTTTTTAAACGACCCCAATCGACACATGTAAATTATAACACATATGGACTCAATCACATATACAGGTATACATAGCAACTTTATACATGTACGTGAGCCGTAGTTTTCCCCACCCGGTGCACTTACGTAATTCGTCAAGGTGTGAAAATCCAGGTGAAGGGGAGCCATAGACCAAAACGAATGTAACGAACAAATACTTTAAATCGAGCTGTGTTTTCATAACTGTAATACGGTATCATATTTTATATCGGCTTTCTATGTCAGGCACAGGGCGCCAGGAAAAATTCCGGTCACTCGTCAAAATGTTATCTACCTGTTTTGTTACCTACGTGCGAGATCCATTGTTGACCGTCTAACAGTCACTGGAATACTGTCTTACACGCATTGAACATAACATGTAATTAATATGATAAGACATGTATGTATGAAGTGTTCCTTATTCCATACCAGCCTTCCAGATTGTTTTCATTCCGTAATATTGATCAACCAATTGTACCAAATCGCACATTTGTGTGGAGAGAAGCGCACAACGGGGCAGACGATTGTTAAATCGCACATACAGTTGTGCACATTATGTTTGGACGACGATATGCGGACGGTGTTTGGACGACGATATGCGGACGACGTGCGCGCGAGTAATGAACGATGTGCACACTCTATGTTTTAGTGCGTTGTGCGGTCACCCAACTGTAACAACTAATTGTACGTACGCTTACATTGTAGCCGAATCGACGTCGATTTGTGGACAACTCGCACATATTTTACACCTTTGTGTACAAACAATTCACTGGTCATTTGTCTGATGAAGGTGGCAGAGTAAATACCGTACTAGTCATCGAAACGTCACATATACACACTAAAAGGTTGTGCTACATAACGCATAGCCTCAACACACCAGAACAAAACATACGACTTCCTCAACACAACAGAACAAATATACCACAGCCTAAACACAGAAGGAAACAAATATAAAAACAGCCTTAACACACAAAGAGAAAATGTATCAAATGTTTTTAACAAACAGGGACAAAATATACCACAGTGTCAAAATACAATATACCATAGCTTAAAAGAATAAGAACAAAACACATCACAGCCGTAACACACAAGGACAATATATACCACAGCCTCAACGCATACGGACAAAATAGCACCAAAGCTTTAACACACGGGCACAATATAAACCACAGCCCTAATATCAAAGAGCAGATATACCACAGTCAAAATATATAGGCAACAAATATACCATACCCTCAACACAAAAGGACAAAATGTAGCACAGTTTTAATACACATAAACAGGGAAAAAATGTACCACAACCTCAACACACTAGAACAAATATATACCACAGCCTCTACACACTAGAACAAATATATACCACAGCCTCTACACACTAGGACAAATATATACAACAGCATGAACACTCACGAAACAATTAAAACACAGCTTAAACACACAATGACACAGTATACTAAAGCATCAATAAAAAATGACACGGTATACCACAGCGTCAACACACAATGACACAGTATGTCACAGCGTCAACACCCAATGACACAGTATACCACAGCGTCAACACACAATGCCACAGTATGTCACAGCGTCAACACACAATGACACAGTATCCCACAGGGTCAACACACAATGACACAGTATGTCACAGCGTCAGCACAAAATGACACAGTATGTCACAGCATCAACACAAAATGACACAGTATATCACAGCATCAACACACACCATGACACGGTATACCACAGCGTTAACACACAATGACACGGTATACCACAGATCTAACACACAATGACACAGTATGCCACAGCGTCAAAACACAATGACACAGTATGCCACAGCGTCAAAACACAATGACACAGTATGCCACAGCGTCAAAACACAATGACACAGTATGCCACAGCGTCAAAACACAATGACACAGTATGCCACAGCGTCAAAACACAATGACACAGTATGCCACAGCGTCAACACACAATGTCATAGTATGCCACAGCGTCAACACACAATCACACAGTATACGACAGCGTCAACACACAATGACACAGTATACGACAGCGTCAACACACAATGACACGGTATACCACAGCGACAACACACAATGACACAGTATACGACAGCGTCAACACACAATGACACAGTATATCACAGCGTCAACACAAAATGACACAGTATATCACAGCATCAACACACACCATGACACGGTATACCACAGCGTTAACACACAATGACACGGTATACCACAGATCTAACACACAATGACACAGTATGCCACAGCGCCAACACACAACGACACAGTATGTCACAGCGTCAACACACAATGGCATAGTATGTCACAGCGTCAACACACAATGACACAGTATGGCACAGCGTCAACACAAAATGACACAGGATGTCACAGCATCAACACACAATGACACAGTATGACACAGCGTCAACACACAATGACACAGTATATCACAGCGTCAACACAAAATGACACAGTATATCACAGCATCAACACACACCATGACACGGTATACCACAGCGTTAACACACAATGACACGGTATACCACAGATCTAACACACAATGACACAGTATGCCACAGCGTTAACACACAATGACACAGTATGCCACAGCGTTAACACACAATGACACAGTATGCCACAGCGTTAACACACAATGACACAGTATGCCACAGCGTCAACACATAATGACACAGTATGCCACAGCGTCAACACACAATGACACAGTATACGACAGCGTCAACACACAATGACACGGTATACCACAGCGTCAACACACAATGACACAGTATGCCACAGCTTCAACACACAATGACATAGTATGTCACAGCGTCAACACACAATGCCATAGTATGTCACAGCGTCAACACACAATGGCATAGTATACCACAGCGTCAACACACAATGACACAGTATGTCACAGCGTCAACACAAAATGACACAGTATATCACAGCATCAACACACACCATGACACGGTATACCACAGCGTTAACACACAATGACACGGTATACCACAGATCTAACACACAATGACACAGTATGCCACAGCGTCAACACACAATGACACAGTATGCCACAGCATCAACACACAATGACACAATATGCCATAGCGTCACAACACAATGACACAGTATGTCACAGCGTCAACACAAAATGACACAGTATATCACAGCATCAACACACACCATGACACGGTATACCACAGCGTTAACACACAATGACACGGTATACCACAGATCTAACACACAATGACACGGTATACCACAGCGTCAACACACAATGACACAGTATGCCACAGCATCAACACACAATGACACAGTATGCCACAGCGTCAACACACCATGACACAGTATACTAAAGCATCAATAAAAAAATGACACAGCATACCACATCGTCAAAACACAATGACACAGTATTCTCCCAACCTTCACACGTGTGTCTGCCGTTTTAGCAGGGAAAGATCGGCTTGTCAACCCCTAGGGAGAGACAGCCTCGTGCCGAGTAGCACGTAATTAATTGTGACGTCAATAAAACGCGTCACCGGTAATTGCGACATCATCAAAAGTGAATGACGATATTCATACCCCACATGTGTTTTTGTTTACACTACTGTCGGTGGAGTTGTGACTAAAATAATAAGATAGGGGACAAATAATTATCCTCTAGCTTAAGGGTGTGACAGAGAAATCGCCAACCCGAGGGGTGATGTTTTTTGGTTGTCTATATATACAATATATATAACTGTACCTCATTCCTAACCGGCATGTACAAGGACAACATATACCACAGCCTCAACATACAATAACAAATTCACCACAACCTCTAGACACCAGGACAAAATATTCTATAGCCGCAACACGCAAGATCAAGAATACCACAGCCTGTGCACACAAAGACAAAATATACTACAGCGTCAACACACAAGGACACAGTACACCACTACGTCAACAAACAATGACACAGTAGACTACAGCCTCAGCACACAAGGACACAGTAAACGACTACGTCAACAAACAATGACACAGTATACCACAGTGTCAACACACAAAGACAAAATATACTACAGCGTCAACACACAAGGACACAGTACACCACAGTGTCAACACACAAAGACAATATATACCACAGCATTAAACTTAAAGGACAAATTATTCCACATGTTAACCTCACAGGAAAACAATATATCACAGCCTCTACACACAAAGACAAAATATATCAAAGCCGTAACATGCGTGATCAAATATGTCACAGCCTCTACACACAAAGACAAAATATACTACAACCTCAACACGCAGGGAACAGATAACCACAGCGTCAACACATAATGACACAACATGCTACAGCCTCGACACACATAGATAACATACACAACAGCGTCATCACACAAAATATACCACAGATTCAACACACAAGGACACACTATACCACAGCGTCAACACACAAGGAACAAATATACAACAGCTTCAGCACAATATGACACAACATGCTACATTGTACAGCGTAAACACACCATGACACATTATACCAAAGTATCAACACAAAATGGCACAGCATAACAAAGCTCCAACCCATGAAGACAATATATACAACAGTCGTAACAAAAAACAAACCAAAAGCTATTACAGCCTCGACACACAAGAACAAAAGATACTACAGCCTAAACACGCAAGGAACAGAATACCTCAGCCTCTGCACACAAAGACAAAATATACCACAGCCACCACATAAACGGACAAACTATATTTCAGCCTCAAGACATAAAGACACAGTACACCAAAGCCTCAACATACTACATGTAGGACAAAGTATATCACAGCCTCAACACACAAGGACAAAATTTATCACAGCCTCAACACACAAGGACAGAATATATTACAGTCTCAACACACTAGAACAAAATGTACCACAGCCTCAACACACAAGGACAGAATATATTACAGTCTCAACACACTAGGACAATATATATCACAGTCTCAACACACTAGAACAAAATTTACCACAGCCTCAAAACACAAGGACAGAATATATCACAGTCTCAACACACTAGTAAAAAATACACAACAGCCTCAACACACAAGGACAGAATATATCACAGTCTCAACACACCAGGACAGAATATATCACAGTCTCAACACACTAGTAACAAATATACAACAGACTCAACACACAAGGGCAGAATATATCACAGTCTCAACACACTAGTAACAAATATACAACAGACTCAACACACAAGGGCAGAATATATCACAGTCTCAACACACTAGTAACAAATATACAACAGCCTCATATAACACAAGGACAGAATATATCACAGTCTCAACACACAAGGACAAAATATATCACAGTCTCAACACACTAGTAACAAATATACAACAGTCTCAACACACAAGGGCAGAATATATCACAGTCTCAACACACCAGGACAAAATTTACCACGGCTTCAACACACTATTAAAAAATATACAACAGCGTCAACACACTAGTAAAACATATACAACAGCCTCAACACACTAGGACAGAATATATCACAGCCTCAATACACTAGGACAGAATATATCACAGCCTCAACACACTAGGACAGAATATATCACAGCCTCAACACACTAGGACACAGTATATTTACACCACAGCCACAACACACAAGAACACGTTATAACACAGCTTCCACACACTAGGACTAAATATACCACGGCATCGTCGAAAAGGACAAAATTGGAATGAAATTCCTAAGAAGAGATAGCAAAAAGTGCAGAAGATAAAAAAAAGAGTTATTGTTTTATGTTTGCACATTTCTCTCAATCACATTGGCCGTAACCTATACCCGTGACCAGTCCTCAAGGAATATCGATTTCGAAATATAGCCTAAATGGAAATTCCCCGCCACCTGTCGTAGCGCATGTTAGACCAGAACGCGATCTGTCAGACAACAACAGGATATGGCGGATGGCGAACAATTAAACAGTAATAGGTTTTTGTGCTAGTAAATGTGATGTGTAATATCACTTTTTCAGGTTCGTATTTTCCAGCACAAAAATCCATAATTGTATAATGTATCATGACGTCATTTGATCCGTACATAACGTTCTACATCATATATCACAGTATAATTTGCAATCTCATTTTCTATTTTTGCGGAGTTTAAGATGATCTTATGCTTCCGATAATTTTTACAGTTTTTGTTTTTATCACCACACGCGGAAGGTTTTGTTTTTAACAGTTTGAAATAACCACAAACGCGGTCTACCGATACACTGTCTTTTGTTAATGTCGTGTTATAGGATGAACAAAATACCGCACTAATGATGATTGCTCATGTCATTTTTTAAGTATAAACGAAATAGAGAAACTTATCTATATCCCAAGAGTTTTCTTACTCGTATGAATTGCATAACATAATAACTAGATATACGTGAAAAAATCACTTTTTTTTTTTAAAGCAGCAAGGCAAGGAACGCAAACATGTTTACCGTTTCTTTTGGTCATTTCATCTATTCATGGTCAAAATTATTAGTGACAATCCTATTCAAAAGTGTTCTGAAACATGTGTGAAAAATGCTTGAAGGGAAAGGTGGATAGACAAACGTATGTAACGTTAAAAACATACATCAATCGGCTATACAACAGACAGTCGACACTATTTCATGTAACTCTGCTAGAGAAGCAATTACAACAAGTACTAATTGTAATAGGGGGACCATTACAGAAGTCCCCCAAACTGCCCCCATAGTCGCATAGATACATCAGAAAAGGATCACAATCGCATAAAACACCTTCATACTAAATTTGAGTGAAATCGAACAATATCTCAATTTCGACCAATCTGAAGCCTCCATGTTGTTGGTATGGCAGCAAAAACTAAGTGATTGAATTCGCAATCCCCTAATACCCATATATACCAATTTTTATCAAAATCGAACAATATCTAAATTTCGACCGATCAGAAGCCAGTATATGTTGGCCATTTTGTCAAATTAGAAAACAAATGTCGCAGTTGCGTTTGCAATGCCATATTACACATACATACTAAATTTGAACGAAATCGAACAATAATGGAGTTTTCGACCAATCAGTAACCAGTATATGGCAGTCATTTTGTCTAATTAGAAAACGGATGTTATGGTTGAGTTCGCGGTACCATCATATACCTACATGCCAAATATCTATAAAACATGTAAAATGGGATAGGTGACATTGGCTATCTTTAGCGAACACCTTTAGAAACTTTAAATTCCCAAAAATTTCAAAAATTCATGGCGGCCATTTTGTTGACAATGTCATTTGTTTTATTCGACTTTAGAGCACGTCCTATACCGATACTTTCCTCAAAATCTTATTATGATGCGCCAAATATAACAAAAGTTATGGCTCAAAATGTTTTAGCCAATCAGAGGCTGTGGCGGCCATCTTGGATGGTAATCGGAAAAGCAAAAAGGTGTTTGCACATCTAGAGTCTATCAGTAATAATCTCTCAAAGTTTGGTGAAGATCCGACTTATAGTTTCTGAGAAAAGTGTCGGAAACCTTTACGGCGGAAAGCGGAAAAAGAAGAAGAAGAAGAAAAGAAGAAGAAGAAGAAGAAGAAGAAGAAGAAGAAGAAGAAGAAGAAGAAGAAGAAGAAGAAGAAAGATTAATTAGAATTGCAATTGCGAGCAATAGCGGCAGTCATCCCCCTCTCCCTCCCCCCGCTTTCACAAAATGAGCACCGCAGTTGTGTTCGTAGTGCCATACTTCACCTACATACCAAATTTCATCACAATTGGACGATATTTAAATTTCGACCAATGAGAGGCCAGGAAATGGCAGCGATTTTGTCGAAATGTGAAAATCAGGTTACATAAGTGATCAGTGTCCAATGATATACATGTACCTACATACGAAATTTCATGAAAATCAGACAATATTTAATTTTTGACCAATCAGAGGCCACAGCCAGTTCTGGGGACTTGACTTTAAACATATTGTATTAACCAGAATTGGAAAATAGGATTTGGCACAAGTTATTACAACTTATGAAGCCATCTCCTTACAACAATAATTCAAAACAACAGATGATGATATGACTGTCAATTACAATTCATAGTAGTATGAAGCGATTTTTAAAGTAACACATCCACATACAAAAAATACAACAACATATTTTAAAGTCAAGTTCATAATCAAAACATGTTAAAATCTTCCACTGGATCTAATAAAAGTTTGCACTTGTCAGAATTTGTATCCAAAGCTAGATTTTCATTTCCGAAAAGTAATAATCTCAACGTTAAATGTACATTTAAATGATTTGTATGATCAAAAAGTACAGTACGAGCATTTGTTTAAGGTGACATTCAAAGAAGATAGGCATTTTCGCAATGGTAGCCACAATTTATACAATTGGAGTCTTGGACCAAGTTTGCACGGTAAAGATCATGTTTGAGAGGACTGCATTCGTGTCTTAGTCTGGTATGAAGAATCTTTAGTTTTGCGTTACCACCTAGGTAATGAGGGGGTACTGTATATGGTATGTTGGGGACTAGAGCTGATTTGAAAGATGAGAAAGACATGGATCTGATATTATAATCTAGAGTATTCCACATTTTTAATGAACAAGGCAAGAAAGATAAACTAGTAGTAGAGAGTCTGAAATTGGGAATTTTGTAGTTATAATTATTTCTAAGAGCATGTCGGGTTTCTCCTACCTTAGTGGGAAGTAGATTTGTTAGGTAGTTTTGGGTTTGAAGCCTATCCATTTTGTAGATTAACTGAAGTTTTCGTCTTCTTCTTCTATCCGAAAGTAATTCAAGACCAGATTCTGTAAATAATGATTCATTTCTAGCATATGACGGCAAACCTGTAATTATTCTAGCTACTTCACGTTGAGCCTCTCTAACTTTTCAGAATCGACAAGAGTACAACCATCCCAAACCACACATGCATGTTCTAAAACTGGTCATATATAAGTTTTGTATATTCTTAAGAGAGCATCCCGCTTCAACATATATTTAAGTTTTCGCAAAATTTTCCGCTTCTTCATATATTTGAGTTTTCGCATTGGTTTTTTTTCCATTACCGATTTATAGATTTCACTTACATGATCTGACCATTTTGCATCTGAATTGAATGTAACTCCAAGGTGCCTATGCATACTGTTAAAATTCAAAATATTTCCATCAAAAATCAGTTCAAGATCTTCATCTGTATCATTTGAATTTGATATGAAAATAACTTCCGTCTTATTTGGATTGAAATTAACAAACCAAGTGTTAGCCCACCTATTTAAAGCTTCCAGGTCCCTATTCAAAACTGTTTGTATATCTAGACAAGACAAGATCAAGAGGTTTTTAAAGACGTATCATCAGCAAAGAGACGTGTTGTAGATTCTAGTACTTCGGCGATATCATTTATATAAATTAAGAAAAACAATGGTCCAAGAATTGAACCCTGAGGAACTCCAGCACATATCAAACCAGCATCAGAAGAATTATTATTTATAAACACTCTCTGTTCTGTTGCTTAAGTACTTTTCGATCCAAGAAAGGGAACTTCCTGAGATAATATATGATTTTAACTTGACTAATAAACCATTATGCCAGACTCTATCAAAAGCTTTTGAGATGTCACAGAAAACTAAACAAGTATGCTTCTTTTCTTCTAGATCAAGACAAATATTATGATATAATTCCATTAATTAATACACAGCTGAGTGGCCAGGCATACATCCTGATTGGTACTGATAAAATAGAGAATTTTCAAAAAAATAATTATGCAAGTACTTAAAGATTACCGTTTCAAATGTTTTACCAACCGTAGACAAAAGAGAAATCGGTCTATAGTTAGAAGGAGAATGCCTATCACCCTTCTTAAAAAGCGGCATGACTTTAGCAAATTTCCAAATATCAGGATAAATACAAGTAGATAACGATAAGTTAAAGAGAAGTTCAAGTGGTTTACATACAGTTTTTGCAGTGTACTTCAACATATGGTGGCTATTTCATCCATGCCTGAGGCTTTGCCAAGTTTTAAATTCAACAAGACATCACATATTTCATTGTAGTTAGTTATAGGAGATTCAAATGAACTCTCCGTTTTGGTTCTAAAATAGAAATATAAGTATTGTTTTCATCTATGTTAGTGATACTGCAAAAATAATTATTCAATAAATTTGATTTGTCCTTATCGTCAACTAATGAACGACCCGATGTTGAATCAACTAGAGTAGGAATAGACTGCGAAGTCCCTGAATTTCCCATCAATCTCTTGATCTGGGGACTGACAGTATAAATGAAATATGCATTTGCACTTGCCTTTCAACAGGCAAAATTAAATTAGAATAAATAAAAGAAAATTTGTGTTGCAAAATAAGAACTTAAGAGGAACATGTCAGTAAAGGAAAGAAAAAAGGTTTGCACTAGAGAAATATAAATTTAAAAAAGGATTATCCATCACAAACTTATGGAATCCACATGTACCTGTCACGTGTAATTTACACCCGCGTCAAAGAGTTTTTTAATTACTGGGCACCCCTGTAAGTGGAGGATCGGGGAAAGACTACACCTGCTGTTACCCACTGCATGTATCGTAGGAGGCTTCTTATGAGGGAACCCTAATGCAGAATTGGGGATTTGGTTTGGTGTCCTCTATTTGGGGACACAAAAGGGACCCAAACAAATCTGCTGCACCAATTGCAATATTTTGGATCTATATTTTTCCTTCTACTTCTAACAACCTTTTATTTCCTAGCGCCTTGCTTGGCAACATCTCACTTTACGCGTTCACCCAGGTGAGGAAGGCAATGGGTTCTGTTCCCAGTCAAAGACTTGAAAACATGGTAGTTGTTATTCCCTGCTTAACATTCAGCATTGAGGGGAATGGCAACAACTGGTTTACTCGTTGTCAGTATAATGTGACCGGGCGGAATGCTGTTCTGGGTGTCTTCGGTATTTGGTATTTCAGTGAGATAGCACTATAAAGTCGGCATCAGATCCGCGCTATCACAAGGTGGCAAGCACAACAACATGCATAGTCTCCTACATACACACACGCAAGCATACACTACACACATGGAGGCACGTCCTTAAATCACCTGAGATGTTGATAGGACGTTAAACAAAATTAAACCAAACCAAACCAAATCTAATTACCGGGCATTTGTTAAAATTACTCTGACCTGTCGCATATATAGCTCATGCCCTACATCAGCCTTTCCGCTTACAGTAGATACTTAACACGCCATTATGTATGTTAGCATGTCGAGTCAACCTCGAAATATACCTTGGTGCCTTAGCGACATATATATTTGGATGCATATCTACCTTTTCATTTTTGTCAAAACATCTAATAAAAAATACTCCGATTACTTGACTAAAATATCTCTTACAGAAATATAAATTCCGGAGCTGAAGAGGAGACCGCTGAGTCTATATATAGTTGCCGCTTTCGACACGTCTTTTAGGCACGCTCGACACACCTTTCGTTTGAGCCCACACTGTCAAGTTCTATTGTCTGAGTAATCAAATCTTCCGCCCTTATCAAGAGATACCGTAAATTTTTCCATTAGTATCGGGTATTTATTTCTGAGCCAGAAAAACAAATTGAATGAACTAAAATTTCGAATCTCCCGAAAGCTTTTAAATGCGGTCGTCGATCTTTCCCTATTTCGGTTTGATGGCATTCTAATAAATATCCCTAGGAAGGTGATCACACGGTGAAGTAACATGAGAAGTTTGAAAAATAGTAAAGTTCACTACAAAATACAAAACAACATAAAATCAATTTTCCTAGAAACCAGATGTTGAAAGGTAGGATTGGTATTGATTTTTCACTATCTCGTCTTTTCACCCCATTTGACCCTTTCCATATATCTTCATATATTGTTTTTTTAGTTTAAAGTGCAGACATCATCCACAGTTATTAAGATTGAAGATTGCTTTCGATTCTTTAAAACACGAAAAGCTATCCCTTGTTAAACCTTCGTTGTTACGTAAACACACATGAACAGCGGATTCACCTGTCAACGATGCCAGTAATGAACTAGTCTAATGATCATTGCACTCTTGCATATCTTAACCTGTAATAGATATGTCAGGGTTGTAGCGCTATCTTAGCCTGTAATAGAGATGTCAGGATTGTAGCGCTATCTTAGCCTGTAATAGAAATGTCAGGATTGTAGTGCTATCTTAACCTGTAATAGAGCTGTCAGGATTGTAGCGCTATCTTAGCCTGTAATATTGATGTCAGGATTGTAGCGCTATCTTAACCTGTAATAGAGATGTCATGTTTGTAGCGCTATCTTAACCTGTAATAGATATGTCAGAATAGTAGTGCTATCTTAACCTGTAATAGAGCTGTCAGGATTGTAGCGCTATCTTAGCCTGTAATATTGATGTCAGGTTTGTACCGCTATCTTAACCTGTAATAGAGATGTCAGGATTGTAGGGCTATCTTAGCCTGTAATAGAAATGTCAGGATTGTAGTGCTATCTTAACCTGTAATAGAGATGTCAGGATTGTAGCGCTATATTAACCTGAAATACAGATATAAGGATTGTAGCACTATCTTAACCTGTGATAGAGATGTCAGGATTGTAGCGCTATCTTAACCTGTAATAGAGATGTCAGGATTGTAGCGCTATCTTAGCCTGTAATGTTAATGTCAGGTTTGTACCGCTATCTTAACCTGAAATAGAGATGTCAGGACTGTAGCGCTATATCTTAGCCTGTAATATTGATGTCAGGTTTGTACCGCTATCTTAACCTGTAATAGAAATGTCAGGAGTGTAGCGCTATCTTAGACTGTAATACAGATGTCAGGATTGTAGCGCTATCTTAACCTGTAATAGAGATGTCAGGAGTGTAGCGCTATCTTAACCTGTAATAGATATGTCAGGATTGTAGCGCTATCTTAACATGTATTCTAACACGATTCGTTTGCAACGCGTGTTTTGATTGGATACGGACCATGTTCTAATCTGCGATGGAATCATGATCAATCGTGTTAAGCTCCTCCCATCGCACTTAAGCCACGCCCCGTTTCTTACCAAAACAATATGGCGTCAAGCTCGCCACTTAGCAAAATCCCGCTGATAAGGCTAACAGGCAACAGAAAAGAAACGACCAATGAAATGTATTGGTTAAATGAATCAAAATGTAAAAAGTACACATTCCTTGTTCTTACTTCTATTTATTAATGAAACGTCCGTTCCATTCGTGTGAAGGCATCGACTTAGATCCGAAATCAAATGAAACATTTCACATGTGTCGTATGCATTTAAACAAAACTCTTCACAAATCTATACAAATAATCACCAATCTTGTCGATAAGCACATGTTGGTAAACTGACATGGAAATGTCAGAAATTGGGCAATATTAATCCAAATGTGTCGCATGAACTTTGGTAACAGGACGTTCACAAACAATCCAAAAATTCCGCCTCGTCAACATGACCAAGCGCTCGCCAGTATGGGCGGGGCCAAATGACCGACTTTTGAAAGCTTCTTTCCGATTGGTCAGTCTGCTGCAGAATGACACGTCGCCAGTTCAGGTCACAAGGTATTTTACTACGTACTTTTGTACAAGGAAATACAATGTTTCTAAACATATTAGCGTAGTATATTTGTTAAGATGTGTTAGAATGGGGACAGTACATTGTTTTTCGTATCTATACTGGCGATTAGAACATGCAATTTGGTTTAAACTCTCGACCTATCGGTATCGAGTTCAAACCCAATTTTCATGTTCTAATCGCCGGTATAGCCACTCATAACAACGTACTATCCCCTAAATAGAGCTGTTAACTGGTTGTTACATGCAAGCCGGAAGAAAAGCAAGAATGATAGAACGTTATTTAAAAATGTATTCAAATTACTGGTTGTTTACTTCTATCAGTAAACTTTGTCTTGACATTCCCTTAAGAGTTGCTGATAAACATTTTTATGTTGTCATATTTTGTTTATAAAATAAGCACTCAGCGTACATTTACATAGATACCCAAAGAATGGTTGGTTATCATGTGTATCTAACTCGAGTTAGTTAATTAAGAGTAAGATAAACATGATGATCAACCATCACAAGATTGGAATCTATTTCTCCAACAACGCTCAGATATTATACAGTTCTAGGAATGGTTTAGTCACAAGTAAAATTTTAAAGTTCTAGGATTAGTTTAATTTTACAGTCCTATGAAAGCTTTAATAACAAATTTAATTTTAAAATTCTAGGAATGGTTTAGTCACAAGTAGAATATTACAGTTCTAAGACTGGTTTAGTAACAAGTAAATTTCAACAGTTCTAGGAAAGGTTTAATTATTACAAATGGAATTATACAGTTCTAGGAATGGTTTAGTCATATGGAGAATTTGACAGTTCTAGGATTTGTTTAGTCACAAGTAGAATTTCACAGTTTTAGGAAAGATTTAATAATTACAAATGGAATTATACAGTTCTAGGAATGGTTACGTCATATGGAGAATTTTACATTTTTATGAAAGGTTTAGACACAAGTAGAATTTTACAGTTCTAAGAATGGTTTAGTCACAAGTAGGAGTTTACAGTTCTATAAAAGGTTTAGTCACAACTAGAATTTTACAATTTTCAGAATGGTTTAGTCAGTTAAATTACCTGGATTTCATGGAACTTAACTGTTGTCGATGTTCCTCTTATTCCATCCATGGCGCCACTGGGACACCAGGACGGGTAGAAGAGAGAGGAGTAAATGTTGGCACTCAATAAGGTTATGGTTAGTATCGCATCATGACAAATGGTTTTAAAATAAACAAATGTATTTTTCTTATAACTACCATTACTTTAGTATACGATTTAGTCGACTCCAAAATACAGGCAACAACCACAGAAACAATTGAGTAAAAGCCATTCGAATGAGAGGCTGAGAACCTGGAGGTTTTAACCTCTTTAAAGGAAATGATCCATTAAGGCCAAGGACGCAGTGAAGATCCCAACCTCTTTCACTGTTACCTTATAAAACACAAGGACGTTATCATCAGAGTGTCACGGGGAAACTTGACCACCGCACTTACTCACATAGAAGCAGGCTGATAGAAGATATTCTGCTGATCTTGGTTGGTTCGCAGTGCCCGATATTGACAAACAAATCTCACTAGCTCTTCAGGACGCACAATGGACGCCAAACATGGCATCTTAATGGGGTCGGAAAAGAATCCTCTCTCTGTATACTGGACCTCGTAAAATATCGGTCACACTTTTAGCTCACCTGGTCCGAAGGACCGGTGAGCTTATGCCATGGCACGGCAAATTTGCAAAAAACGGCAAATTTGGTCAGAAGCTTCCTTGGGGGAATGGGTACAAATTTTGGGTCTGGCCACCCTTGGGGCTGAGGGGCGAGCCCAATAGGGGAAATATAGCAAATTCTTTAAAATCCTTCTCTTTCTGTAGGAATAAAAGAATTTGTTCCATATTTGGTCTGAAGTATCCTTGCGTAAAGGGGAACCAATTTTGTATAAACCGTGGGTATGGCCCCCAAAGGGGCCTGAGGTATGGGGCCCAATAGAGGAAACATAGCAAATTCTTTAAAATCCTTCCTATTCTGTAGGAATGAAAGTAATTGTTCCAAATTTGGTCTGAAGCATCCTTGTGTGAAGGGGAACCAATTTTGTATAAACCGTGGGTCTGGTCCCCAAGAGGCCAGAGGGGCGGGGCTCAATAGGGGAAACATAGCAAGTTATTAAAAATCCTTCTTATTCTGTAGTAATGACAGGTTTTGTTTCATATTTAGTCTGAAGGATTCTTTGGTGAATGGGACCCAATTTTGTATAAACGGTGGGTGTGGCCCCCCTGGGAGCAGAGGGGCGGGCCCAAATAGGGGAAATAGAGGTTAAACCTTTTAAATCCTTTTTCTACTGTAGGCATTAAGGGATTTTATCCTTATTTAGTCTAGAGCATCATTGGGCCAGGGGGACTCAATATCGTATAAACAGTGAGTGTGGCCCCCCTGGGGGCAGAGGGGATAGGCCCATTAGGGGAAACATAGCAAATTCATCAAAGTCCTCCTTTTCCTGTAGGAATGACAGGATTTTATCAAATTGCATATAAATATACCCCTGACTAACCATGTAATACATGTACAGCAACATCTGGCTATTTTAATTTCAATTTTGCTAACATGTTCAGTAGAGCAATATAGGCCCTCTGGGCCTCTTGTTGTAAACTACCTATAATATTGAGGTTACATTTTATCTATATATAGCAACGTACAGGTATAATAGAGGTTCTCCATATATCGGTTGCCACATATAACATTAAGGTCCTCCTCTGTATAACTCACCTGTACCACGTATATTATATTAAGGTCCTAATGTTGTGTAATTTTACCAAGAATGATATCCCTTTGTATAACTTTACCACGCATAATATCAAGTTCCTTTATTCTTTGTATAATATTTAGAATATCCATATGTATAATTTATAACTATAAAAATCGAGGTCGCCTTTACATAAAGTTCTTCAGGTAAAACAATAAGGTCATCTTGAGGTATATGTACCAAGTTTTATTTCCAGAGGATTTTAACGTTGAAGACGCATTTAGGTCATTCCCCTGTTTATTGTCCCTTTATGCCCAATCGTTTTTCCGGATAATGCATCGTGTAAGCGAAGCCCAAGTTTGTGCCCTATTAGCCAAATTGATGGCGTCAAAAATGGCTACTGGGAGTGTGAACACAGCAGCGACACGATCTAACAGTTGTGAAGCATGCTTAACAGGTCTGAATGACAGACTTTATCAATGTCTGAGCAGAGCCTGCCATGGTCAGATACAATGGTAAGTGTCTATAAGCCCGGGGCTTCTCTTAAGAATTGTACACGAGTATTCCCCAAACGTGTTACCATATTTGGAAATATTGTTAAACACTATGTCAGATTTTTATTGGAAAAACACGTTGGACTCAAACTGTTAAAACATTGGTTTCGGAATGAATTACGAAGTGTACATCCCGAAAATCTTTGCTTTAGACTTTCCTGTTTAAGTAAGGTATTCTCTCTATAAATAGATTTGCTGTGTGTAAATACAATTACAATATCTGTATATGCGACATACAATCAAAAGTACACTTCTATACCTCAGCATGCATATTGTATAAATAGAGAGACAACACGTACCTTTCCACATGACATACCCTTTAAATCTACTTTAGATTTCCATTCCAGCCCGCGAGCCGAACGCCTCATGGATTGGTATGGGTTGAATTTGATATACAATGTGGTGATCATGTACATGTATATGGCAAAAAGAAATGTACAGTACTTTTGACAATAATTTATAATAAAAGATTATCAAGCTGTGGAAATATTCGCGTATTTCTTGTGAGTAAATAAAAGCAAGAATATTTACACACGATATATATAAAATGTTATAACATGGAGACATATTTCAGAACCATTGCCAACGCTAACATCTCCACACCAATATCAGTATAAATAGTAACAACGCGAACATCTCCACACCGATATCAGTATAAATAGAAAAAAGGCCAACATCTCCACACCGATATCAGTATAAATAGTAACAACGCGAACATCTCCACACCGATATCAGTATTAAAAGTAACAACGCTAACATCTTCACACCGATATCAGTAAAAATAGTAACAACGCGAACATCTCCACACCGATATCAGTATAAATAGGAACAACGCGAACATCTCCACACCGATATCAGTAAAAATAGTAACAACGCGAACATCTCCACACCAATATCAGTATAAATAGTACCAACCCGAACATCTCCACACCGATATCAGTATAAATAGTAACAACGCGAACATCTCCACACCAATATCAGTATAAATTGTAACCACGCGAACATCTCCACACCGATATCAGTATAAATAGTAACAACACGAACATCTCCACCCCGATATCAGTATTAAAAGTAACAACGCGAACATCTCCACCCCGATATAAGTATAAATTGTAACCACGCGAACATCTCTTCACCGATATCAGTATAAATAGTAACACCGCGAACTCCACACCCATATTAGTATAAATAGTGACAATGCAGACATCTCCACACCGATATCAAAATAAATAGTAACAACGCGAACATCTCCACACCGATATCAGTTTTAATAGTAACAATGCTAACATCTTCACACCGATATCAGTACAAATAGTAACAACGCGAATCCTTCACAACGATATCAGTAATAATAGTAACAACGCGAATATCTCCACACCGATATCAGTATTAACAGTCACAACGCGAACATCTCCACACCAATATCAGTATAAATAGTAACAACCCGAACATCTCCACACCGATATCAGTATTAATAGTAACAACGCGAACATATCCACACCGATATCAGTATAAATAGTAACAACACGAACACCTCCACACCGATATATGTATAAACAGTAACAACGCGAACATCTCCACACCGATATCAGCATTAATAGTAAAAACGCAAACATCTCCACACCGATATCTGTATTAATAGTAACAACGTGAACATCTCCACACCGATATCAGTATTAAAAGAAACAACGCGAACATCTCCACACCGATATCAGTATTAATAGTAACAACCCGAACATCTCCACCCCGATATCAGTATAAATAGTGACAAGGCAAACATCTCCCCACCGATATCAGAATAACTAATAACAATGCGACCATCTCCACACCGATATAAGTTTTAATAGTAACAACGCTAACATCTCCACACCGATATCTGTATAAATAGTAACAACGCAAACATCTCCCCACCGAATAATAACAATGCGAACATCTCCACACCAAAATCAATATAAATAGTAAACAACCCTAACATCTCCACACCGATATCTGTATTAATAGTAACAACCCGAACATCTCCACACCGCTATCAGTATTAATAGTAACAACCCGAACATCTCCACCCCGATATAAGTATAAATTGTAACCACGCGAACATCTCCACATCGATATCAGTTTAAAGAGCCACAACGCGAACATCTCTTCACCGATATCAGTATAAACAGTAACAACGCGAACATATCCACACCGATATCAGTGTTGATAGTAACAATGCGAACATATAGTAACAATGCGAACATTTCAACACCGATATCATTTTAAAGAGTCACAACGCGAACATCTCCACACCGATATCAGTTTAAAGAGTCACAACGCGAACATCTCCACACCAATATCAGTTTAAATAGTCACAACGCGAACATCTCTTCACCGATATCAGTATAAATAGTAACAACGCGAACATATCCAAACCAATATCAGTATTAATAGTAACAACGCGAACATCTCCACACCGATGTCAGTATTGGCAGTAACAACGCGAACATCTCCACACCGATATCAGAATAAATAGTAACAACGCGAACATCTCCACACCGATATCAGTATAAATAGTAACAACGCGAACATCTCCACACCGATATCAGTATTGGCAGTAACAACGCGAACATCTCCACACCGATATCAGTATTAATAGTAACAACGCGAACATCTCCACACCGATATCAGTATAAATAGTAACAACACGAACATCTCCACACCGATATATGTATAAACAGTAACAACGCGAACATCTCCACACCGATATCAGCATTAATAGTAAAAACGCGAACATCTCCACACCGATATCTGTATTAATAGTAACAACGTGAACATCTCCACATCGATATCAGTATTAATAGAAACAACGCGAACATCTCCACACCGATATCAGTATTAATAGTAACAACGCGAACATCTCAACACCGATATCAGTATAAATTGTAACAACGCGAACATCTCTTCACCGATATCAGTATAAATAGTAACAACGCGAACATCTCCACACCAATATCAGTATAAATAGTGACAATGCAAACATCTCCCCACCGATATCAGTATTAATAGTAACAACGCAAACATCTTCACACCGATATCAGTACAAATAGTAACAACGCGAATCCTTCACAACGATATCAGTAATAATAGTAACAACGCGAATATCTCCACACCGATATCAGAATAAATAATAACAACGCGAACATCTCCACACCGATATTAGTTTAAAGAGTCACAACGCGAACATTTCCACACCGATATCAGTGTTGATAGTAACAACGCGAACATCTCTTCACCGATATCAGTATAAATAGTAACAACGCGAACAACTCCACACCGATATCAGTATAAATAGTGACAATGCAAACATCTCCCCACCGATATCAGAATAAATAGTAACAAGGCAAACATCTCCCCACCGATATCAGAATAAACAGTAACAATGCGAACATCTCCACACCGATGTCAGTTTAAAGAGTCACAACGCGAACATTTCCACACCAATCTCAGTATTAATAGTAACAATGCAAACATCTCCCCACCGATATCAGTATTAATAGTAACAACGCGAACACCTTCACACCGATATCAGTACAAATAGTAACAACGCGAATCCTTCACAACGATATCAGTAATAATAGTAACAGCGCGAACATCTCCACACCGATATCAGAATAAATAGTAACAATGCAAACATCTCCCCACCGATATCAGAATAAACAGTAACAATGCGAACATCTCCACACCGATATCGGTTTAAAGAGTCACAACGCGAACATTTCCACATCGATATCAGTGTTGATAGTAACAACGCGAATCCTTCACAACGATATCAGTAATAATAGTAACAGCGCGAACATCTCCACACCGATGTCAGTATAAATAGTAACAATGCGAACATTTCCACACCGATATCAGTTTAAAGAGACACAACGCGAACATTTCCACACCGCTATCAGTGTTGATAGTAACAGCGCGAACATCTCCACACCGATGTCAGTATAAATAGTAACAATGCGAACATTTCCACACCGATATCAGTTTAAATAGTCACAACGCGAACATTTCCACACCGATATCAGTATTAATAGTAACAACGCGAACATCTCCACACCGATATCAGTGTTGATAGTAACAGCGCGAACATCTCCACACCGATATCAGTTTAAAGAGTCACAACGCGACCATTTCCACACCGATATCAGTGTTGATAGTAACAGCGCGAACATCTCCACACCGAGTCACAACGC
Organism: Mizuhopecten yessoensis; assembly: GCF_002113885.1. Classification (NCBI taxonomy): domain Eukaryota; kingdom Metazoa; phylum Mollusca; class Bivalvia; order Pectinida; family Pectinidae; genus Mizuhopecten; species Mizuhopecten yessoensis. Next base: position 510,481 of record NW_018405659.1, read on the forward strand.
GAACATTTCCACACCGATATCAGTGTTGATAGTAACAGCGCGAACATCTCCACACCGATATCAGTATAAATAGTAACAATGCGAACATTTCCACACCGATATCAATATTAGTAGTAACAACACAAAGTCATTCACACCAATATCAGTTTAAAGAGTTGCAACGCGAACTTTTCATCACCGACATCAGTATCAATTATAACAGCGCGAACCTCTCCAGAGCGATATCAGTATAAACAGTTACAACGCGAACATTTACACACTGATATCAATATAAATAGTAACAATGAAATAATCACCACACCGATATCAGTATACACAGTAACAACGCGAACATCTCCACACCAATATCAATATAAATAGTAACAATGCAATAATCACCACACCGATATCAGTATAAACAGTTACAACGCGAACATTTACACACTGATATCAATATAAATAGTAACAATGCAATAATCACCACACCGATATCAGTATACACAGTAACAACGCGAACATCTCCACACCAATATCAATATAAATAGTAACAATGCAATAATCACCACAACGATATCAGTATAAACAGTTACAACGCGAACACTTCCACATCGATATTAGTATTAATAGTAACAACGCGAACATCTCTACACTGAGTATCAGTATAGATAGGAACAACGTGAAGATATCCACATCGACATCAGTTTAAAAAGTCACAAAGCGATCATTTCAACATCGATATTAGTATTTATAGTATAAACGCGATCATTCCCTAAACGATATCAGTATTAATAGTAACAACGCGAACATCTCCACACCGATATCAGTATAAATAGTAACAACGCGAACATCTCCACACCGATATCAGTATAAATAGTAACAACGCGAACATCTCCACATCGATATCAGTTTAAAGAGCCACAACGCGAACATCTCCACATCGATATTAGTATTAATAGTAACAACGCGAACATCTCTACACTGAGTATCAGTATAGATAGGAACAACGTGAAGATATCCACATCGACATCAGTTTAAAAAGTCACAAAGCGATCATTTCAACATCGATATTAGTATTTATAGTATAAACGCGATCATTCCCTAAACGATATCAGTATTAATAGTAACAACGCGAACATCTCCACACCGATATCAGTATAAATAGTAACAACGCGAACATCTCCACACCGATATCAGTATAAATAGTAACAACGCGAACATCTCCACACCGATATCAGTATAAATAGTAACAACGCGAACATCTCCACACCGATATCAGTATAAATAGTAACAACGCGAACATCTCCACATCGATATCAGTATAAATAGTAACAACGCGAACATCTCCACATCGATATCAGTTTAAAGAGCCACAACGCGAACATCTCCACACCGATATCAGTATTAATAGTAACAACGCGAACATCTCCACACCGATATCAGTATAAATACTAACAACGCGAACATCTCCACAACGATATTAGTATTTATAGTAACAACGCGAACATCTCCACACCGATATTAGTATTTATAGTAACAACGCGACCTTTTTAATGCACGATGATTTCCCATTTACATTATTATTTACAATACATCATTATTAATGAAATTAACTATACAAATATAATCTTACGTGTCTTGTTCACAATTTTTGCCGTTATTCTTTTAAAGAAATAACAAACAAATCTTCCCAGATACCTAGTCAGTTTCCGAACTGAACTATCCACCATATCTGTTATTTACACATTTTAAGAAACAGTTAAGTTATCCGACAACGGAGTTTGTTTCCCTTGAAATGTTGATACACTGTATATGTAGCTACTTCTTCTTACTGCCGGCAAAGTCAAACGTTGACTCGGAGCAAATAGTGTGGCTCATGTGGCCTTCATTTCTAGTTATAATCTCTCAGCACCATTAGCTAGAAGACTGCGAGGCTCACTGAATCGTATTAAGAGGCATCAGTACACTTGTAGAGAGTAGGATCAGACACATACAGCTTGATACCAATCAACACCAATCCACTGATGTGTTGATGTGATATACATTTGATAATGAGGACGAGTAATTACACAAACATAACCATGAGAAAAGTAAACTTAAAAACACGCAATTGAAATAAAGTGATCTTGTTTATGATTGGTACCTAAACAAAATCTCAAGAATTCTGATGCAGTAAAGCTTGCCCGAAATAGCTTATTAACACATAATTACATTCTATAGTGTTACTCTCTGTTATAGCAAACTTATATTTGGTCAAATTATCAAAAAAGACATCAATTGACAATTATGTTCAAGTAAACATTTTAGAATGTTTTAACTAAAAGTATTAATAAGGTAATAGTTGCAAACATATCACAAATTTGCAATTCAGATCTAACTTCTTAAAATTTCAATTTTATATCAGGTACAAGTATCAAGAAGGTCACTTTGTGTAATTAAAATGAAATACAATTTAAATTTCTGTTGATTAATTTTCTGTAACTACCTAGAAACAAATATAACATATCACAACATCTGTGGAGAGGTTCATATTTGATTATGAGTCATTTGCTTATTTCCCAAATCTTGTTCCACACCAGTGTATTGAAGTACCTTAAACATGGTTCGGATACTGCGGACGGACACGGATCAATGACAGCCGCTATTAGAGGGGAATCCGAATCCGTAATACTAGCATCAATATTCAGAAAATCGTTATACTCGTATGGCAAATGCAAAACGAGTCTAAATTTATTAATGATACGTAATGATAGCACTTCATACACGTTGTATATTTCATCGAAACACTACCCACACAATGCGTATCTCATACATACATACTTAACAGTACATACCATTGTACATCTTTTGAATTAAACTACACCCACACACTTGCTCATCGCATATATACCAAACATATTGTATATATCATACAAAACACTACATATATGTATATAACATTGCCATATCTCATGCCTACACTCAGCACTACATATAATTGTACATCCCATAAGTAACAAGTCCTCACACGTTATTTATCGCATACATCCCATACACATTGTATACTCGTATATCAAACATAACACGCTCATTCAATGTCCCATAGTAACACTCCATACAAATTACAAAACTCGCATTAACACAACCTGCATATTGTATATTTCAAAAATCAGACTACACTCATTGCATAGCTCTTACATAATGCTACACTCACAATATATATATCATACACATTACGCTTTGTTTACACTATCATAACACCATTTTTCATCTGTTATATATCGAAACTTAAAATAAAACATGAACTCTGCTAAAGCACTGTAATTAACTCCCAAAATCACTGACCAGTGCATCTATACAAAAGTGTGATCACTGTTATAAATAGCACAAACACAATTAACTTACCATAGAAAAGGACTTTCCTTAAAAACTGATACCACAGGACGTGACCGCAAAGCTTGGCTAACTCCATATCTTCTGCGGTACGGTCTGGAAATGAGCCGTCACGTTAGGAAAGGCAACCACGAATAGGTAACTCAGACATTCTCAGCTGATTTATTGTATATTTTCACGAGGCCATAAAAGTCATGTACCTTCCACATAACAACGTTCGATTAATTTCGAGAGGTTGGCCTCTTCGTATTGGAAACATGTATAGAGTGTATTGGTGATTAAGTGGCGCTATAGCGTATGATCGAGTCGATTGGGAAGACATGTATCATTACACAGCGTGTGTAAATGGATACGCTGAGATGTGATGAGGTTAGGATTCAACAAGCCTCTCTAAGAGATGGTACGGCCAAACTAAATTCCAGATCCTAATTAAATATCGGAATTCAGAAATGTAATGTAAATATAAATAGAACTTGTACTTCAATAACTTATATGATTCATCGATGTTAACCTATTTTGTAATAACGCATTAAGAAAATAGTCCACAGACATTATACCTCGTGAATCTCTTTTGTAACCGAGCTAAATATGATGAAATATACCTCATACGGAGATCATTTAATGCTTTTTAGCTGTGGATATGTATACAGGCATCCGACAAAATGGTATGGCTGTGCAAAACATTGGCGATTTCGATGATAATGCTTGGAATGGAGCCCACAGTCTAGCACATTAATACACCCCAACCCTTCCTCAAACATTTCTGAACCAGCCAAAGGACAATGTAATACATGTACGTTTTTTGCAGATAGTGCAAATACACATATGTGCATAATTGCAAAGGTGGGGTCAACATTTGGCCCCCGCTTTGATTTTCTTTTATTCTTTTGCGATATGTAGATACATAAAAATGATCAATAACTGTATAAATGATTATTCATAATTACTGCTGCTAACCGTAGTGGACCTCCTTGCTTAACACCAGGTTGAGTGACGGGGGTATCCTAACAAAATGACAGATATGTGTCACAGGCGAATGTTGTTTTAAAAATGTATTATCATAGTGTATATAATTACTGTTATTTTGATACTAAATATGTCATTTTGGTATACATGAAGTAAGCGTAGTGATACTTTTAATTAGAAAAACATGCAAAATTTTCACTAAATTTAAAATATAACCAACATTGTCAACTTGCCTATATATAGTTACAATAGTAGTCTATATTTTAAACTTCTTTACAAACTTTCCATATACATATTCTGTCTACAGAATAATTTTTATGTAATATCAAAACCGGTAAAGTACTTTTTTAGCATGCCAAACATAATCCAAGGCCAATTTCACATAATCATGTACATGTAGATTTAATTATCAATATTTATCATGATAAATATCGATACATTTTCTGTTCGAATGAAGCGACAGTAAAATAAGTGGTTGTTATAGTAAATGTTTGGTACAACCAGTTAAGTATTTACATAAATAAACAATTAAGCAAAAATACCAGAAAATAGCAGAAATCGTCGGAATGTGCGTTGAGTATTCCATTCAAAATGGCGCGCAGTCTTGTAGTCAAGTGCGACGTCATTAAGATATGGCGCTAATTATTACGTTCCTGATTCCCGCCCTTTTTTAATGCATTACATTTTTCATGTTTTTTGCTTTAAAAATGTAATAAATAGAAAAGTTAATGGTGGCTTCATTAAAAACAAATATATTTCACTCGTGTGGCTTATATTTTAATGTTTTTCACTCGTGCGCAAAATATTAGCCACACTCGTGAAATATATTTGTTATTACTGACGACACCAATAAATATCCTCTATATCTTTGCTTTAAAAAATCATCAACTAAAGAAGTGCCAAATATGTTTTGTATGTACTTGCCTCCAGCTGCTTGTCCTGTAGTATTACAATACTGGCTGGGGATTGGTTGAATGAGAGTTTGATTGAATGGTTGGGTCTTTACGTGCAGAAAAGCAGACTCTTTGACATACACTTACAGTCTTTGTACATATATAGTAGCGTGCTCCTATCTCTCCCATGACTACCATTCTCAGACTAGACAATTTAAGTCAAGTTCTTGTCAATGATGCCAGCATTTCTGGTATGAATTCACGGAATTCAAGGAATTCAATGTTTACTACAGAATGATATAATATATTGTTTCTATAAACCCAAACATCTCGTCCCTCGTGTTTGGATTTCTATTTCTAAGTGCTCGATTAGTTTTCTCCCACACGTTATTACCGTAATACAGACACTGGTCCTATCGATGTAACACCGATTACATGTTTACTTGATATTCGCCTGACAGCACCCTTTCTCGCCCGTGTCCCACGCCTTGTGCGTAAGGTTTTGGCCAATTCGATTTATGAAAACCCTCCAAAAGATGTTTACTGGCATCAGGTCTCACTGGTCTAAGTGCCAAGATAACAGATCTACTATACTGAAAGATGATGAAGCAATGAGAAAAATTGTAACGACTATTGACGAAATAGAGCATGACTTAGATGTTTCCTTATATATTAACTAGGCATTCAGTCGCTTTACCAAGTTTATCTAAAGTAAAATGGAGGCCTGGCTACCAAACTTGAACGTTGGAAAAGGATCGGGGAGTATAAATTCTACACTTCGACGTAAACCGTATTGGAATGATGAGTTACAAAACCTAGTACACAAGCGTAGTAAGAGTGAAAGGTTATGGGTAAAGTGTAACGGTCATGTAAGTGTAAAGCGAACACTAATTAAGGTTTCAATACATAAACAACCGTCAGCTGTTTAACAAAATACTTAAACGTGATAAACGAGGATATCAAAAACTCAAACAAGACTAACTGCTTGACATATGTCATAATTCCCCTAAAGATTTCTTGAACTAGATAGGCCAGCTAGGTATGCAAAAAGACAGAATGAATACCATACCAAATACAATGAGAGATAAAAATGGTAATATTACGAAAAACTCTAGATAGTGAATCTCTAAAGGTATGGTTCGACTCTTTGAAACCTTCAAAGCTCTGACATGACAGACAATACTGATAGAAATGAAACTGATACGTTGTCGGGACCCAAACCTGATATTGACAGCAGTCTATTGAATTTACGTCAAGATGTTGAAGATTACGTTTATCGTTTAAGTTAAACAAAGCGGCTGGTATTGACAATATACAGAGTAATGTTCTAAGAAACCCAGCTTGTATTGACCTCTTACATACTATTATTGTTAATTGTTTTGATTATGTTAGAGTTCCAGATAAGTAGACTCATACGCATTATCAACACTATTTTAAAAGCAGGAAAGGATCCAAAAGATCCAGTTAGTTATAGAGGAATTGCCATTATATCAATCCCATGTAAAATTTATGCCGATGTTTTAAATCATCGGTTATCAAAAACGTTAGAAACAAATGTATTACTTGGAGATAAACAGAACGGTTTTAGAAAGAACAGAAGTTGTTAGGACCACCAGTATATATTGTACTTTATTTTGATTAACAGACAAATCAAGAACAAATCCACTATTGTATGTTTTGTTGATATGAAGAAAGCGTTTGAATATGTGAACAGGGATATTTTATTGGCTAAGAGAGAACATTTTGGTTTTAAATGATGTTTTTTAAATGCCATCAAATCATTACATTTTAATTATGAATGCAGAATTAGAATCAATGGTGGTTTAACACCACCCATCGATATGACAAGACGCAAGGTCTAAAACAAGGTTGTAATGCCTCGCCAACAATTTGTTCTATGTACATATATGATATAGCAAAAGATATTGATAATTTGAAATGTGGTATTGATATTGAATCGTGTATTACCTCCAAACTTCTGTATGCTGATGACATTCCATTCATTGCCCCGATGAAAAATCTATGCAACGGATGCTCGATGTTTTAAATAAATGGTGTAAAAGTGGAAGATCGAGGTTAATCAAGACAAAACTAACATAGTCCATTTTAGAAATACTTCCTCTCCTTACTACATGTCATTTTACATTTTCATGTGGTTACATAACTGTCGCCTTAAATAGCAAATATAAGTAATTAGGACTCTGGTTTGAAGAATAATTAGATTTGCATTTTGCTGTCAGAGAACTCTGTAAATCTGCTAGTAGAGCTCTTACAACATTATATGTAAAATATTCACATGCCGGTGAAATGTTATTTACGTGTTTAACAAATTATGTAAAACCTTATTTGAGCCGGTACTGTTTTGTTGTTGTGTTTGGCGTATAAGTAAATACTGAGAGGTTTCAGTCATACTTCACAAAGCAAATATAAACAAGAGGCCCATGGGCCTTAACGGTCACCTGATATATTTATACAGAGAGTTGATTTTGTTTTTAACATGAACAGAAATATTATTCAAAGTGACAAAAAACAATAAAACCACCTTACTCAATATCTAGCATACAGATTTCAGACTAAAAAGGATTTGAAACTAGCACCTCTGATTCTTAACAAGGAAAATGAAGAAATTTTAGCACACTGACTCCTTTGAGCCCCACCCTACAGCCCTTGGGGGTAGGGCTGGCTCAAAATTTTCAAAGTATCAAACTGTCAATTCAAGGTTATAATTCCAATCAAGTTATTAACATGTAATATT
>NW_018405659.1:519363-554734 GCF_002113885.1 Mizuhopecten yessoensis
AAGGTCCCTGCAAAATTTCATTGAAATTGGTTCAGGGGTTTTGGAGAAGAAGTCGAAAATGTAAATTGTTTACGGACGCACGACGGACGACGGACGACGGACGACGACGGACAAAAGGCGATCGCAATAGGTCACTTGAGACTTTGTCTCAGGTGACCTAAAAATGTTATGAGCCTCCCGTCAAACATTTAACTTAGCACTCAGAGGTGATATGGGATGGCATTCTTGCAATGTAAGTCAGGTTTTAGAAATGATACGTTTATTTAAAAAAAAAAAATATTGTGATGATAACAGACTCATGAAAAAGGTGCATCTATGGTCCGTAAGTCTTAAAAAATCTTCGGATTCTAGAATTTTGAAAATGATTGCTGACAAAAAATTAAATGAACTTGTAAACTCAACGTTTTCTACTAAACAAAAGATTAGACGAGTGAAAGAAAAATTAACTATTTCAGATGCTGATGAATGGTACGAGTCTAGATGGAATGATAGTAGTAATATAAATGGTAACAAGTTGAGAACTTACAGAACCTTTGAATCAAATTTAATACCGGATTCATATGTCAAGTTCGTTAGACAGAAGAGCAAACGAAGAGTACTTTCTAATTTTAGATGTAGCTCTCTACCTCTAGCAGTGGAAACCAGCAGATACGCCAAACCTGTGATTCCACTAGAGGAACGCTTATGTAAGATATGTATAATTGTAAATAATTGTATAGAGGATGAATTACACTTTTTAATTGAATGTAATATATAAAATGTATTAGAACATCCTTATTTAATGTAGCGAATAATATAATAAACGATTTTGTAAGTCTTAATTATACAGACAAATTTCATTTTATAATGTCTTCCGAGTAATAACAAATTCCACTTCCAAACCGCTAATATAATATGTACAGAAGACGAAGCAGTCTTTGTGATAAATCATAATTTTAAACAGTGTTGTAAGCCATTTTCGGCTGAATATCACACGCAATTACATTGTGTATGTTATGCATTTGCTAAATATGATACCAGGGGTCAATCAGAAACTTTTTTAAATGAAAATAATCTTCCGTTTAAATAATAACTAGCTATAAGTTAGTGTGAATTTAGTAAACGATTTGCAATATAAGCAAGCAACAAAAAAAAAAAAAAACTAACGTAGCAGTAAAAAATGTCTAGAACGTATCTCCCAAATTTCTGATAACTGAAGGGGCCTTACATGGACCTTTCGCCTCCAACATAGCATGAAATCAGATGATGAATTAGGACTAAAAAATATATATAGTAAACATGATCCTACAACTGTACTAGTATTTACAACAAAAGCAAAACAATAACAAACAAAAAACCCAATAGCGTAACAGTACAAAATGTCTAGAACATATCGCCCCAATTTTTGAGTCTGATTCTGGAGGGGGCCTCACATGGACCCTATTTTAAGGTAACATTTTGGTGAAATGATATCATGAAAGTAAAAGCAGACATAGGGTAAATTGCATTGACATTGATCTTAAGTTTTCTTAATAACAGTTAAATCTATAGAACAATGTTTCCGGTCTGCTAGTGGTCCCTCATTAGTTGCCTCTTATGCTAACAGGAGATGAATATGTTTTAGTGCAGGGTACTATGTGAACAGTCCTGTGTTTACTTCTACTTCTGACCCGGAAGTTTATATTTGACGTTGGTGACATATGCAGACGATTATATCGAAAAAAACGGCCAAAATGTTATGTTGAAATATTTATATTTTGCTCCCAAAGATAGTGCTCTTGGCCAGATTAGATAGAAAGGTGGCTATCAAGTGTTGGGATTTGTTCACCAAGTAGCTCAATCGGTTAGTGGGGCAGTTTACCAGTGTGAAGTTCATGGTTTGAACCCCGGTCTAACCGCTCAAGGTTACCAATATTTAATGTACTAAGTATGTCAAGTAACAATTATAAGATGATATTGCCAATCAACTAAAAGTTATTTGTGATAAAATATTCTGTTACTCTGTCCAGTAGTAGTTCATGAAACGTTTCTTTTCAATGTTATACGCGGATTTATCTTAACTACATGTACATCGAGAAATATGCTTATAATGTAACATCTCTAAAAATTCATTCTATAATCTGGGTCTAAAAATAAACAAGAATATATAATATTGTCAATTTAACAAGTTAATGAGAGTCGAGCTACAGTTTTTCTTCATGCTAGCGAAAAGAAATTACATTGACAGGTCATGACAGTCGATCGACATCATTTACTAATACAAGGCTGTGTCCTGTTTGTACGCCAACTTATCGTGTAAACGTCCACATGGTTAATAGCAAATCTATGAAACTCTGAATGGTTATGTCTTGTATCCGTAAATAAAAGATTTTTAATTTCAAATATCCGGTTAGTCATCTGGATTTGGTTACATATTGACAGAATTATTTCATGCTTAATATAAAAGTAAGCTAGCTGTGCTAGCCCTCATTATTCGCCATTAAATCATATTGAGCAAAAACTGTTGGAAGGCTTCCGTGCATAAAGAACCTCAGAATGTAGCGAGCCGAAATAGGACATCCCTGTAATACCTTACTCGTCGTCCTCTCTGTACAATACTGTCATGGTTTATAATTTGCTCTTTTCCCCCAAGCACACTCACAAACAAAGAAGTCTGGTTCCATTACTTTCCCTTTGTATTCTGTAGCGTTCAAACGTGTCTTTCTTTCTTTCAATTTCACTACACGTCGGTTCTATTACTACTACGTGAACCTTAATTATCATTGGTTATAGATCTGTCAACTGCTAGGAATTTGCGATGCATTTTCATGTTAAACCCTTCTCCGTTCACATTTTTGTCCATCGCTCCTATAATGAAACACACGATTTGAGCTTTATTCTGCGACTTTGGCAATGTTACTTATTATACATTTCGATGTTATATACAATGTATATACATGTATATCCATAATGCCGTTCTACCAATAGAATCAAATGGTCTATGTTCATGGTTAAATGGGACACATTGTAAAAGAATAGTATATCTAAATAAAAAAAACATTGAATATATCATTAGAAATCATTTCATAGAGAGTGGGATCCGTCATAACACATTATATAAAGAAGGCGTTGTAACCTTTCTGGACAATGCGATAATGTTTCGGTTTCATTACTTAGCTGCTGTGGTCTTACAGTTACAAATAACATGTTTGTTATGCCACGTTTCTCGCACTGATTACGTAAATAACCAATCATAAATAGTAATAAGAGACTATCCAAATTAGTTAGATAATCAAGTTTTTTGTCGTCTGTCTCACCAAGAAATCCTGGTAATGGGATTCAAAGTTTTACTATTTCGTTTCAATTTTCGATGTGAGGACGTGGATTTGACCTAGATTTACATGGGGTGCCGTCAATAAAGTAAAAGACACTTATCCTACCTGAAAATGGTCTTATTCTCCGTATACGTTTTCAAGGGTTTCCCTGTAAATCTGTCCTTTGTTTATATATTGCCATAGTTTTATCGAGTTTGAGTTCGAATTATGCTTTTGTTTACACTTACGTTAATATAATTTTTTATTTTACAACATCTGTGAAACAAATTTTCTTACTTATATTAATCATTCATGCTGGGCCGGATGGACATGCAGAGGGTCCTTATGTAGGTGGAAACCGGTGTATCCGGAGAATATCCACGTTATCGGGCAGGTGACCCAATACTGTTTCACGTCCGACCAGGGAATCAAACCCAGACCTACTTGATAAAAGGCGAGTGCGTTATCCACTGCGCCACCCGATCTTAATTTATTTTTGTTGTTTACGCTTCAGTATTCTCTTGTTTAATAGTTCTTCATGTAACATATGCTATCACGAGGAAGTTAAGATCTGAACATTTTTAGTAAAAGTCACAAAGTATTGCGTAACGACCTTTTTACTGTTACATGTTGAGTTATGTGAGTTTTGAGTTAGATGGAAATGCTTATTTTCGGTGCGAGTTACATAACATTATTCTCTTATATTTTTTAAGTTACATTTTTATGATGAACAATCTACTGTTTTGTCATTTTCAGAATCTTTTCGATTGCATTTTTGTTTTTCAATTTCAGTATAAGTTTCTTGATTTCTTTATTTCAGTGCGATTAAGATTTTTTTTTTTAATTCACATACTTGTCTTGAGTTACATAATTTCTTCTATTTTTAGTAATACAGTTTGACATTACCTTCTCATTTTCAGTTTGATCTCCTCAAAAACAGACGAAATTCAATACGTGGTTATTTTGAAGTGCAAAACAAATCACCCGAGTACCTGATACTGATTACTGCTGAACCTAGTAGTTCCAAAATTAAGCATACACTACTAGTATCTTTGACTTTTAGACATAGGTTATTTAATAGACAGACATCTCAACAGAAGCCCAACTTACCAGTATGCCATAGTATGGATGGATGGTTTTGAATAGATCGAAGTTAAGGATTGCGCAAAAACCGAAGTATTGTTTTATGATACCATTGACCGTAATCTTTGACCTCCGGACCTAAACACGGACACCAAGCAAACAACAACAGTGTATTATGCTTGAGTTTAAGCGGGAACACGAGTTCAGTTTCTATTAATACTTAATAGTAATAATGACTTTGACCTTTAACCTTCGGATTTGAAAAAGAAATACAATGTTTCAAGTAAATCGCTGTAGTAAAGTACTTTATAAACCGAAGTAGTTATTTTGAAGAAACAGTGGTTTGGCTAGACGGAGAGACTGACAGACAAAGGGGTCTCAAATATGGGTATAAAGACGTATGTCATCATAGAATATAACCACATATATCATTTCATATAATATGGCACCGGTGACGTGGTGAAAAGTACAGCATTATATAACAAGCAAATTCGTGGAATGTATATACCCCGATTGCAGGACATATTGTTGGTAAACATTATTGAGGTAAGTTTTAAACATGCAGTATCGTGATGTTGAGACATTATGTATAGCTTGAAACTCGAAGAAAGAAAAAAAGCCTTATACAGAAGTTATACTTTTTATTGAACATGTTGGTATTACGGTGTAAATTAATCATTTAATCCATCATAACATACTAACTTCATTAATTATTAGTAAATATGCATAAATCACATCGGTTGGCAAACTTAACATGAGTCGGATGTGCATACGGAATTTGGTTGAAATATCTGCACAATATCTACAGCAATTATCACACGAAAACAAAAAAGTGCCCGAAATGGGTGGAAAGACAGAGGAACACAAACATTGGTATCAAGTTTGAAGGAATTTGGCTAACATTTGCTAGAGTTATTAAGTGGAAACTGCCGATAATGATGTTTTCGTTAATCAAGGGGCCATAACTCCGCCAAATGGAGTCCGATTGAAGTAGTTGTCAAACTTGCCGAGCCCTTAATGAAATGAAAACTGTTACTAAGTTTGAAGACAAACGAATAATATTCGGCAGATAATGACCTTTTTCGTTTTTTAAGGGGCCGTAACACCGCCAAATAAAGTCCGCTGAAAGTGGTCATCGAACATGGACGAGCCTTTTAGGCATTCAATCCTGTTATCAAGTTTGAAGAAAATCGGTTAACATTTGTTGCAGTTACTGCACGGAAACGAAGCGTGACAGACAGACAGACAGACAGACAGACATTAGTGAAAAGATGCATAATTTGATCTTGACCCCTGACCCGATGACCTTGACCTTTGGTCAGTTGACTCCTTGTTTAATTCTGTACAACTTTGCTAAATAATGTCATAACAAAATGTTCATCAGTGAAAAGATGTAAAATTTGAGACGGACGGACAGACAGACAGACAGACAGACAGACAGACAGACAGACAGACAGACAGACAGACAGACAGACAGACAGACAGACAGACAGACAGACAGACAGACAGACAGACAGACAGACAGACAGACAGACAGACAGACAGACCCAAATATATCCCCCGTTTCGGTGAAAGAGGGGGATACTTACTATTTAAATAGTGAGTCTTGTTGCAGGCGTAATATCATAACAAACCCATAACTTTGTGTAAGAGTATATCCAGATCATACACCGTATTAACAAATTGGTGTGTGTTTGTGACTTCATGCTAACTAAAGTCAGTATGATTGTTTCCGTGGTAATACAGGAAGCGCAGGTTGACGTCTAGGGAACGACATTGAATTGGTTGCACATGCTTATTTTCCTTTTAATTATTGGTGTACTGCATACAAGTATAGCTGAACCCTTTCTTCAAATTTCTAAACAGACGTTATTTTGTAGCTGTTAGAAATGCAGAAGATTGGTAAAATAATGCTGTAACTTTATATTGAAACACGAAATTTGACTCATTTTTAGTTATGCAGTGATGAAAATAAAAACAGAAACATTTCAAAGTGATTACAATCAGTATGACGATTTCATCAGAAAGACAATACTGTTGTTATCTATAAAAAAAAGTATTCAGTTCAAATTATAAACTCTTTCTCAATACGCATGAGGAAAAGTTAATAAGAAATAATCAGCAACACGCTAAATAAACACAAATATTTCTAGGACGTTGCAAGGACGTTAAATTCCATACAAACAGACAAACAAACAAACAAACAAAAGCGGCTATATTGTAGTAAATTGCTCGGGTTCATTGTCAACACTTCCAAACCGTAATATTCATGATTTTTATTAAAGCTTAAGTTAAGCCCCATGTATCCAGAGTATAAAACATAAAGACTTTCAATCATAAAATACAAAAATATGACAAAATACTTTTTTGAAATGTTACCTTTTCTGTCACACTCACTGTCACTTGTTCTTTGATCATTTTTGTAATAATAAATCGTTTATGTTAAGTAAAGTCCAAGACTGGTGTTATGAGAATAAATGATTCTAAATAAGAATAAAACGAAATATATGGTTATTGCAACAAAACAGAAACTTAACAGAATAGATGATGCTCTAAGCCTAACATTAGATCAGGAATGTATTGAACAAGTAAAGAGTGAAAAACTTCTTGGTGTAAAAATTGACAACAGTTTATCTTGGTCAGATCACATAGCATCTGTTGTTTCAAAGATTAACAGTGGTTTAGGTTTACTTCGACGCATCCGTCAATATTTACCACTTTCAGCTAGACTTAAACATTTTCATGCATTTATTTTTCCCCACTTCATGTACAGTAACACAGTATGGAGCGGATGCTCTTTACATCTTCTGCAAAAACTGTCAAAAGCGCAGAAACAAGCTGCAAGATTACTGATGGATGCTCCATTTGATACACCATCAGCAGAACTGTTTTCTTCATTAAGGTGGTTACCAATTGGCGAATATTTAAAATTCAAAAGAGGTATTATGGTGTACAAATGTATAAATAATCTAGTTCAAGAATATCTTTCTAATCAATTTAATTTGTCTACCAACACATGTACTAGATCAGCATCCCAAAACTCTGTCAAGGTACCCAAACACCGTACCACATTTTATTCCGAAAACATTTTGGTACAATGTTACCCCACAGGAACCTCTAAGCAAAATATCAGCGTCCTAGTACATATATTTAATGACTGATAAGCTTCTTAATAATTTGCAGTTAAAACTTTGACGTTGATGTGCTTAAAGAAGTGAAGTACAAAACAGGTAGTTTTATAAAAAAAAAAAATGAAAGTATTTATAAATTTAAACTTCACTACATCAATAGTTTACCCCACAGGAACGCCCATGCCAAATATCAGCATCCTAGTACATTTAATGAATGACAAGCTTCTAAATAACTTGCAGGTAAAACTTTAACATTTTCACGCTGACGCTCGCGCCGGGGGTTTCGAACAGGCGAGCTAAAAAAAAGAGGCCACTAAACGTTTCCAATCAGTCCCAAAATTAAATATGTAGAACTATGGACCAAGGGAAACCTACAGGTGAAATAAGAAATGGAGGTTAACTACAATTTCAAAAATCAACGTGCCCAATAAGAGAACATAGGGGTATTTTCATGTGAAATTTCAAAATGATCCTGTAGTACATTTCGAGAAAAATCGCTCACAAGGATTGTCAAAGGATGAACGACGGACTGATCTAGGACCATGGATGAAGGATATTTAAACAGCTTACCATCTAATGATCGAAGGTATATACATTTTTTTTAGATAAATGAGTTCGACGCTTAGTAACTAAGGACAGGCGTTTTTTGTCTTATTTCCCTCCCTAATCAATATCGCTATTAATATACAAGAATGTACCAAAGTGGTGCAATTGTATCGGAGATGAGGCATTTCACATGATATAAAAATGTCTAGTTGATATTTGTTGAAAAAATAATTGTTCTTGCTAGGCATCCAACCTTGTTGGCTTAATTGAGTAAAACAGGACTTTTGTTTAAAAGAGTACAATTTTGCGTTGAAATCTACATTTATTACATTAATGATGCATAAAGCAGATTAACGTGCATTTCATAGGATATCGAGAATAATAAACAAATAATAATTTTCCACACATGCATGATAATTTGGTTTAGCAAACTTGCGATGAAGTAGACGCCGATTTCTGTGCCTGACGGGAAGCTAGCAGGGGCTTATGAGGTCCGTGTCCTCCAATATGCCGGCTGACCCACTGTTTGGATAAGGTTTCACATACGAGCCTTTAACACCACAAACCGGAGTGGTGAAATCTCAGAAATGACAGAGGAAGTCGTTCCAATGGCATTTGCAGAACAAAATATAGCATGTTAACTATATTCTTTAAGATTGTTACGTGACTATCATTAGATTCACAGCATTGCAAAATACAACGATTTCATTATTTGTGCACTTTTTCACAACTAACATCAAGTAATTATATAAGAAAATTATCTATGCCATTTTTTATTTGGATAATAATAAGCAAGGTTTTGTTAAACGCTTATGCTTATTTTTTGTGGTTTTCTTTGTATGTTTGTTGTGTTTTGTATTTGTTATATTTAATGGGGGTTGTTTTGTAAGCGGGGTTAGGGGTGGGGGTGGGGTAGTATTCTAACAATACTGATCCTGATTTAAAAATAATAATTAAGGATGTTACAACACAGCCCATTCATCCTTCACCCTCCAAATATTTAGAGGTAACATTCACCCAAGGAATTTACCAGCGATTAGTGCCTCTTACAATAAGGCTAGTGATAATCATACCGCCCGTGCTCCAAACCCTCATGCATGGCTTTTAACAGCAATTGTCTGCGACCTATGTTCTTAAATAATAATAATAATAATTGGAGGTTCTTATAAACAGTTTTATCACAACCTAGTTCGTAGGTAGTCTCATAGCGGTTCACAAATTATTATCCGTACATATAGGGCCTTTGCAACCAGCCAACATCTTTCTCAACACCCTGGGGAGCATACAGCCGGTGCTGACATTTCGGCG
This sequence comes from Mizuhopecten yessoensis, assembly GCF_002113885.1. Taxonomy (NCBI): domain Eukaryota; kingdom Metazoa; phylum Mollusca; class Bivalvia; order Pectinida; family Pectinidae; genus Mizuhopecten; species Mizuhopecten yessoensis. The sequence goes on from NW_018405659.1 coordinate 528,704, forward strand.
CTCACAGCTTGCATCCAACAATTCTAGCACTACCCAGCCACGTACTCATTTACAGCTGAGTAGAGTGGCAAAGCGGAGTAAAGTATCTTGCTCAAAGATACAACACAGTGACGTGCCGTGCCGTGCCGTGGCTCGAACCCGCAACCCTCCGGCCACGAGCCCTGCCTCCTACCACTACACTACCGTGCCTCCTGTGGGTATTACCCTGAAATCAGTTGTATAATTGAGTAGTTATTATTTGTGGATATAGAGTGGTGTTGTTTTTAATGTTACAGTTAAACAAAAGGCCCAGATGACATGTTTCGCTCACCTGGATATCGTAGCAATCATGGCAATATATTCTCCAAATAAGATCCCAGGGATACCGCCAGACCCCAAGGCAAATCCATGTGGCATATCTGTATTATATTTTTCATGCCCAGCAATTGTATGTATGGTTATTGGGTAGAAAAACTCAACTGTTTCCAAGTTGTGATTCAGAAACTATGTCCCTTAAGCTGTGGCAAGACCCTATGGTCAATTCCAATATCAAGACTGCATTCGTTTTTTTCTGCCCAACAATTGTATATTTAGTTTTTGAGTAGGGATTTTAACCGTTTCAAAGTTGTGACTAAGGGACTAAGTGCGGGGCCATACCCTAGGACCACATCCTGAAAGCATATGTTCATTCATCTCTTTATACTCATCAATTGTATATATGCTTATAGGGTGGGGATCTCAACCATTTCCAAGTTATATACTGGGTTTTTGTTGGGGGTTGGGGCTGGGGGGGNAATTATATCCCCACCACCCAGGGATGCTTCCAACCTAATAGTGTTGCTAAATTATCCAATTTGGTCCCTTCGATTTGTATAACTTTGAATCTCCACCTCCTTTGTATCCAGTGAATAGTTCTAGCGAAGAAGTTGTTTATAGCAGTTTTGCATAACTTACTTCTTTTGGACCTGCCACACATTTCTACAATTTTAAATCCCCATCACCTAGGGATGCTTCGAGTCAAATATTAGTTAAATTCCAATCAGTAGTTAAGAAGAAGGTGTCGTTTGAAGAAATTGTTGACGAACGGACGGCGGACGCCACAGTTTGGCTAAAGCTCACCTTAGTCCTTATAACCGGTTAGCTTGTAATCAAGTTTAAGTAATTTCAGAGAACAGTGAAAGAGGTGCAGTATTTGGAAATGTCTGTTAAAATATCTGGCAATACCTTAAAATATCTGACAATACCTAAAATGTTATCAATATATAAATTTATTTTGAATAATGATTATCTTCAACCGGAATCAATATTTAACATAACAAGACACCACGTAGTTCTCTGGGCATGTTACTTGAGTGCTTGGAACAGCTGAATTCAGTTGTCATGTTCCAATCAAGTCTTGGCAGGTCCCGTAAACAACAGACTGTATGTTATTTCTGTTATATAATTGGTTCTCTAATCCAGGTGTTAGCATTTCCTTTAATACATTGATATGAATGACATTTTCGTCCCCCGATATTTGCATGATAGTTCCTGTGTTACCATTGCAGAGCTTTCTTGCACACCAGAAGTACGGTTTAAGAGTTGGTTTACAAGGTTATTTAAACATTTGAAGATTTAAGTTATTGAAATTGTGGACGGTGGCAGATATGGAAGTAGAGTAAAAAACACTGCTAAAGTTTCTCGGTCGGAAGTCGATCGGTATTGAAAATATTGATAGTATGATTTCCTGTCACTTTATAACGTATGCATTTTCCTTTGCAAGAACAGCTAGGAAATTGCTGTTGGAGACCCTACAGTTTTCACTCTCACTCTAGTAGATAGAATAACACGACATAAGCAACCATATTGCTCTTAGAGGCCCTGTGCGGAGGGGTATACAACAATCACAGCTTCACAATGACCTCATCTTGTGGTGCAGATGCTACTTTTAACAATAAGCATTGACGGCATACTTGCCTCAACAAAAAGTCTTTTAGCCTAACCCTAACCCTAACCCTACTCTGGCGATGTGCTGGTTGCAGATCTGCTTCAACTTTATGGATTTTTTCCCCATAAAAATGCCTGCTGTCATTATCAAAACAGGAACTAGATGTTAAGCTGATATCCAACTCTCTCTCACCTCCCCTTCCCCCTTAGCTGTGTGTTGTGGAGGCTGATATCAATTTCAACTTTTGAAATTTATTACTTCATTTCAAACAAGGTTCGTCCTTTCAGTTTACAAAGTAAAGGTAACAAGTTTGGTCAACTTAACACTCTGTATAATATAATATCATCCGACATCTACTGCAATGTAAAATGCATCTATCAATACAAATAATCAGTGTTTATATCACAAAGAGCTTAATATTACATGTACAACATGTACATATGTTTTCACGCCGGAGCTTAACACCCCCACCAGTCCAATCTAGCAGACGCCATATGTTGTTACACATGCTCTTGTAACTCTAGTTTCTCAATATACAGATTAAAACTTGCATTTTAGTTAAGTACCAGAGTATCAATTAACAAAAAGTAACATTTTTAAAGAAAATTTAACAACAATTGTATCAATTCGATCAGGCAACACGATTTACAACCACAATACATAGTTAAACCACAAATGTGATTACAAGCTAAACTAAAAATAATGCTTTATGCTTCATGTACATTTAGGGCAAGATTGATCCTCAACTATAGCGACTGTGGTCTAACTAGAGTATGATCTAACTCGCTTTAGTAAATTGAATTGCGCAGGTGTAAAGAAACAAGACGTTTCGGTGCGCATGCCTTGCAACTAAAATACAACCTACCGATTTCCTTTGGTCGGACCAGAGCAACTAGTGGTCGTCTGCGCACGCATCATTATTTGAAAGCAAGGCAGTGATTGGTTGTTGCTTACCAGCATGTGTAAGCAAATTAAATGTAACAGTCCGATTATGGTAAATGGTTGATGACCAAACTCGCCCGTAGTAAGCCCCATGTGGGTGACCCAGATTAGGCCTACAGAACAAGTCCACAGTAAGGACAGGTTTGTCGCTATGGAAATCTATATATATATATTCAAATAACCAGAAGGATAGGGACCGTGATATGTACATGAGTGGGTGTGTCTGAATTATCATAATGTATCTAAAAAGACCACTTATACACCTGCTGCCGTACGCTATAGTATGTTAACAATACTGTTTATATACAGTTGATGCATTATCACTCGATAATTAGTGACCCTAGGGGCCAGGCCCAGGGGTCTCGGCTACTGTATAGTCATGACATCATTCCATGTCAAACCGAAATACACCAGAACTATGTACATCCATAACAAGAGGCCCAATGGACCTTAAGGCGCTCAACTGATTTATGTTGGCTTAATTTTCACAGTTCACAGCATTTCATGTTAATAATGTACTCGCAAATAAGATATCAAGATATCATTATCCTTGAACTACGCATTTTGATTGATGCCTGTCTGTCCGTTTGTCTGTAGACACTATTTTGTTTGCATTACCCCTCCTAAAATATTTTACCGATTTAAATGATGCTTTAAACACAGTACCCTGTCATAAAAGACACAGATTGGATTTACCTCCCCAATTTATGGAATTATGACCCTTTATTGAAAACTCCATTGTACGCACTACTCATCCCCAAGTCCTGCACCAATCTGGATACTCGGTACACATAAAACTAAGGAACTACTTCCCATATTTATTGAGATATGCCCCTTTGTTGAAAAACAACATTGTACTCACTACTCATCCCAAAGCCCTGCACCAATCTGGATACTCGGTACACATAAAACTAAGGAGCTACTTCCCATATTTATTGAGATATGCCCCTTTGTTGAAAAACAACATTGTACGCACTACTCATCCCCAAGCCCTGCACCAATCTGGATACTCGGTACACATAAAACTAAGGAGCTACTTCCCATATTTATTGAGATATGCCCCTTTGTTGAAAAACAACATTGTACACAATACTCCTCTTTAGGAACTGTGCCGATTTCAATGATACTGGATAAATAGGACCCTTATTTGGCCATGCACACGGAGAGGATGTGAATAAAGTATAGATAGGAGTTACCTCCCCAATTTATTGAGTTATGCCCCTTTATTGAAAAAAAAAGAATATTCCCACAACTCCTCCCGAGGTCCTGCATCTATACAATACAATGATACTTGGTACAATCACTGCTTATATTAAGGGAATGAGCGCTATGTTCCTTTGGTGAAAATAGTATTTGCATTACACCTTCTTAAGTACTAACGGATTTCAATGATCCCTAATAAAGGATATAGATTGGAGTTACAGCTGTAACTTCTGATTTATGTATTACGTCCATTATTTATAAAAAGAACAATTTTCGTACTACCCCCTCCTAAAATACAGCACCAATGTGAATGAAACTGTACAAATATATTGAGGGAATATGAATACAATTCTGAGAATGGAGCTTCCTCCTTTATTTATTGAATTGTGCGCCATTATTGAACAAATTTCAATATTACTGGATGAAGATAACCCTTATATAAAGAGTTTGTAAATGAAGTATATAGATTTTAGCTACCTTCCAATTTATGGAGTAAAGTTTTAAAATATCGTTCACACTTCTCTTCCCAAGGTATTGAACCTATCTGAATGATACTTGCTACACATAATTGAGGGGATTTTAGTAAAATATATAAATTGGCATAACCTCCCCTTATTGTTTAACAAAACGTTGTGTGCACTTGTGCTCCAAAACGTCGCCATCGATTTAGAAAATAATTGGTCATAAATTATAGCCATTACATTAAGGAAAAGCTAATAAAGCAAATTATTGGCGTTATCCCCCCTTCCTTTTTACTGAATTAATTGCCCCTTTACTCTATGGAACGATTTTGTTTGTGGAACGTTGGTATTCTATGTTTTTGTACTTAGTCATATCACAAACGGTTTTCCTTTTATTTACACCACATAAAAACTGATCAGATGCTAAATCTTTTTTCAAGTGCGTAACTATAAATCAAAATAAGGAAATCCTGAATTATTTCTGTTTGCAATGAGATCATATTTTTATATAAACGTCAAACTGATTGAAAATATACGTTTTCCAATATAACATTTGATAGATAAAAATAATTCCTTTAAACACTTGACAAACCACGTTAAAGTTGTTTACTTATTACTCCTGGAACGGAAAATGCAAACGTTGTATAGTGACAGTGAATACAGAGACGTATTTCCAATACCGATCAACTTTCGACCCAGAAGTTTTAGCGGTGTTAACTTCACTTCCATATCTGCCGCCCTCTAAGATTCCAAAAACTAAAATATTCCAGTGTATCTTAACAGCTCTACATTTGTACCTGTTGCGTAAGGGCTGTGGCAAGCCTGCAATTATCATGAAAATATCACGGAACAAATATATTCATTAATATCAATATACTAAAGTATTATGTTGTTGTTGTTTTATATATCAATAAAACTTGTGAAAAAAAATAAAAAAAATAATAAAAAAAATATATATACTAAAGTAAATATTAGCACCTGGGACTGGACTTGCGGTTGGACAGATGTTATGTTTGAATCGATTCACAAAGCCATAAACCCTCTATGATGTCATGGCATATTCCAAGGGTGCAGAGAAAATATGTATATTGAAAACGGACGTACGAAACCGACGAAACGGATAACAGAGACCGACTTAAAACACAACATTGGCACAAAGCTACATTGCATAAACATTTTATTCACAGTGATAATAGAGTTTGCTATTAATATTTCAATATCAAACGAAGTTGATACATAGACGATTCAGATGTATTGGCAAATCTACCTATCAATACTCAATTTATGACAGACATCTGTAGATTTCTGAGCCGGGTAGGCCGCCAGGTATGTTATGGCAGACACGATATGGTTGGTTAAGTAGGGTAGGCATCACATTCGAAACCTAACACATGTAACCTTTTGACTTGTCTTCATCCCAACAATCTTGGGTTCGGTTACTTTGATACACTGCCAGCTATCGGGAAATGTGTCGGTATACTAATGAGTGGCAAGAGTTTACTTATCTCGCTTAAACGCCAGTAGTGGTACATTCATAATAATGTAAGAGGACAAAATAATCAAAACATGGCAGAGTCAATTGAGATAGAATCTTAATTGTTGTGTAGTTGAATCCTAGTGCTGATATGTAGTTAAACTTCCGCAATCACTGATCAACATTGATATAATTATAAATAATATCTAATAAAAGTAAATAAAAACCTCCCGGAACACTCACAGAAAACGCCAGCCCCTCAACTCCACAAAAACTATCGTATGGCTGACCGTTCAAACCTCCAGGTGAGAATAACAACATAAGTTAGGGTTGTGGCGGAGTGAACAAATTTGATTATTTTTCAAATAAATCTTCTTTTCTACAGCATCCGAGCACATCACGTGGACTACATACCTCTAAAGGCGTTGCCTGTTATATGTGCATGTACCCTCTTGAAGCACGAACAGATTGTGTGCACTAACACTGTGTGGTGTATGTCCATCCAAGTCAATTGGCGAATTTCGGCTAGGTAAGGTGGGTTGTCTGTATGCAAGTGTTTCAAATTGTGCTGCAAATTATTCATCGCTAGTGTGTTTGTCCAAAATGTTACAAATTACGTAAAATATGCTTTTAGCTGTCCAGCTTCCTCTGCCATGTCATCCTCGCTGCGTCTGCCCGTCGTCATGTCTTTGTCGTGATGCTGTAGCTGTAAGAGAAAGTGCGGGATAGTTACATGTAACTGTAACAAAGCAGTCAGGTGAATTTACCACCTGCACCGTGAGTGCTGGATCAATACGTTCAAATAACAAAATATTCGTTCAAAATGCTGATAGTTATGTGAAATTCAAACTTGAAACAAGGTTACTGCGAAGCGGTCATAATACGCCAGTTATTGTAGTATGAGCAGTTGTTCGCATCATTGGAAAAACAATTGTGAGTAATTGATGTTAAAGGAGAAACAATTCAACATATCAAGTAGATCAATGAGTGCAATAAAACATCTTGTAAAGCTAGTACTACTGCATTAATGAAACAAATAATTGTGATTACATTCACACAACTAATGCAGGGGGCATAACTCGGTAAATTACATTTGGATAATGGTTGTTATCCGACCGAGCTATCATGGTAACTAAGTGATGTTTGAAGTTAATCTGTTTCAGCAATGTAGTATAGTGGCATAATACTGCAAATTACAATAAGATAGTGGTGCTTATTGAACTTCTTTAAACTTTCATGATAATTAAGAAGAAGTTTGAAGTTAATCTTTTGAAAATTAATTGTGTTATATAGACTGGACATCTCTTAAGCAATTGAATTAAGAGACATAACTCAGTAAATTACTGTCAGATAATGTTGGTAATCGAACTTGTACGAGAACTCACGGTAAATTACCTCATATGAAGTATGCTATTAATCCATTGTAAATCACTCGGATATATTGAGCGGACAGTGTTCTGCGACTGAGTAAAAGGGCATATCTCAATAAATTACAGTCAGATAATGGTTGTTACCGAACCTAGAACACATGAAAATTAAAATTCCTATGAAGTTTGTAGTAAATCCATTGTAAATTACTCGATATATCGAACGGACACTATTTCAGCTGATCATTATTCAGTAAATTAGGTTTGATAACGGTGGTTAGATATTTGTCAGAACTTCTACTTCTACAGGGTACTAACCAACTTCAACAATTTGAAGGTTACTGTCAGAGGAGGGTTTAAATAGGAAGAGTAACGGTTTTGACAGGTGGAATTTAGTTTGGTTTTGCAAAGTGACGGTAGAGGCTTGATTTAAAAGAATGTGTTGTCAGGCTAGATACAGTATCAGGAGGGAGTTTATTCCACTCGGATATAGTTCGAGGGAAGAAAGTTTCTTTTCTAGACAGAGTTTTGGAGAAAGGAATTTGGAAAGAGAGCTTGTTTCCATGCCTGGATTTTCTGACAGGGGGAATAAGTCTGTCAGATCTTGCAACAGCAACTTTATTATTGACAATATTATAAAACATGGTAAGACGTGCATGTCTTCGTCTATCTGCTTTCTATAACTGTCATGGTAGTTAACCTGCCCATGAAGATTGAAGATATCCGTTAAAAACTGACCGAGATATCGAGCAAACACTGTTTCAGCAATTTAATAAAGGGCCATAACTCATAGGTCACTGTCATATAACGGTGGTTATCAAACTCCTTTGAGCTTCCATGGTAATCAACTGTCCCATGAAGTTTGAAGTTTATCCGTTGAAATTACTAAAAATATCGAGCTGACACTTTTTCAGCAACTGATTATGCGGGTCATAACTCAGTAAATTTTAGTCAGATAATAAAGTTTATCACACTTGTCGGAGCTGTCATGACAATCAACCTTCCTATGAAGCTTAAAGTTACTTCGTTTAAAATTACTTAAGATACATGAATCAAGTGGACTCCGTTTCACAATTGATTAAAAGGGACATAACTTAATCAATTACGGTCCGATGATATTGGTTATCGAACTTGTCTGATCTCTAATAGCAAATAACCTTCCCGTGAATTTTGAACTTAATTCGTTTAAAATTACTCGAGATATAGAGCGGAAACTGTGTCAGCGATATATTAAAAGAGCATATCTCAGTAAATAATAGTAAGATAATGGTGGTTATCGAACTACTTGTCCCAGCTCTCATGGTAATTAAACTTCCCATAAAGTTTGAATTTAATCTGTTGAAAATTACTCGAGAAATCGAGCGGAGACTGTTTCAACAATGTTATAAAAAAGCGTAACGCAGTAAATTACGGTCGGATAATGGTGGTTAATAAACCTCTCCCAGCTCTCATGGTAATTAACTTTCCCATGAACTTTTAATTTTGTTGTAATTTACTCGAGATATCGCGCGGGACACTGCCCCACACCCCGAACCCTGCCTGCCTGCTTGCCTGCCCGCGTGATTACATAATACATCCCGTCTTCTGATGATAGTATAAATGATCATGACTACGTTATGAATTTGTCTATTTTTTGTGTGGCTCATCACCATAATGATGCCCGATGAAAAAAATCTTGAATTATATGAAACATGATCATTGCGATATGATATTGATAAGTGTGATATATAACGGGTATTGTTATAAGTGCAACAAAAAGAAAGAAAAGTGAAAATATTTATGTGTTTTCTTGCGGTTAAGTATTACGTATTACCAAAATAAGCTATACTGAAAATCAGAAAAAACTAACCTTTGTATAAATTTCATCATTTTGCTCGAAGTCACCAGCTTTCCGAGGCATGACATGCACATGGACATGCTAGAAAAAACCAATTCAAATCTTCATTAAAAGATTTTTTTTTTTTAATTGAGTCAATTTCCTAAAGGACGAAATCACTCGTCAAACAATAAATTAACAAATAAATCAAACAAGCCCCACTCTGGCCATCAAATTGCATGTCAAGTTTGGTTGGTCTAGCACTTAAGGATTCCCGTCAAAGGCAGAGCAAATTACTAAAGAATTCCACTGTCGTTTTTCAGTGTAAGAGTCACCTGCCCCTGATTACCATTTTGACAATTTTGTTATCCTCCCTTGAAAAGACTTCGTTTGGATAACGTTTCGACTACAGAGTTAAGTCCTTGAGTTGAAAATCTCCAATCGCGATTTGTGGGGAAAACAACGTCGTCGTGGCAGGCATGGCCGATACGTAAGCCCCACGTAAAACGGTCGTTTTAAACGTTAACTAAACACATTAACTGACCAACATAACAACAATGATGTTCAAAATCAACTGCTAGACCACGACTATGCGACGAAACAAAGTGACACTCGTTCACACATTGAAGAGACGCTGATTACTACTGAGGTCCCTAAACTTACTACTGATAATTTGACCCATGAGCCGACACCGACGTCCGTTGATGATCCCTCCAGTACTAGTGGTCACGAATACGCCAATCACGTTTTAATCTGGTCGCAGGGTAGACGAATGGTTGAACTCGCGGTGTTATCTGAATACCTTGTCCAGAAAAGTTACTCAAAGCTAGAAGGCTCTAGTAAAAGACTCAAAAAACACCTACAATGCACACTGTACTTTAGATGATATCAAAACACTACAGAAACTAATACTCAATCACAAGGTAAGTAATTGTCAGCTGATAAAGCAGAGTTGTGCCCTTGAATTTGTGAAATGCTCTTTTGAGCTTAGGAGCAGCATGATGGCCAAGAAGATTTCAGCATCGGGCTTGGACTACTCGCACCTGAGGTTGGCCTTTGACCGTGATGGCTGAGACGGTATTTCAAATGTCTTGTCTGAATTTGTCAACTCAACTCTGAAAGTTTGTGTGACAAGGTGTTAAAAAGTGCATCAGACTATTTTAAAGCACTTTCAAAAATCTGCATGAAACCTGAAACTGTATGTGTATTTGTCGACTGGTTTATACAAGGAATGTTAGGAATAATGCTTCTCTGTGATCTTTGTTTGATTTGTTATTATATTCCCTATATTTCATTTATTTTTATTTTTTATATCACATACAACAGTCAATGTTATTTTTACAACGTGATATTTTTAAACAACAATTAAGGTTTGAAATGCATCTTTTTAACATTTATGAGGGTATGCATCACAGTTCCGTCCAAACATATGGTGGTGCATACCCTCAAAAATGTTAAAAAGATGCATTTCAAACCTTATATTTACATTCTATTACATCCACTTCTTTAATTTGAAATTAAGAAAAAATAGTCTTTTTTTCACGTTAGAAAGCAAAACACCGTCATGAAAACAACATTAATTGAACAGCCTTTTTCGCGAGAAAGATGATGCGTTGTCAACGGTGACAAAATACACATTTGAGCAATAAATAAATAGCTCCACTATACCCACCGTTTATACAAAACTGAGTCTCCTTGGCCCAAGGATGCTCCAGACTAAATAAGGATAAATTCCCTGAATTCCGATGGTCGAAAAAGGATTATAAAGGTTTTACCTCTATTTCCCCTATTGGGCCTCGCCCCTCGGGTCCCGGGGGTTGGGGGTTGGCGGTTGAGGGTTGGGGGGCGTTTATACAAAATTGGTTTCTCTTCACCCAAGAATGCTTCGGACCAAATCCTTTCATTCCTACAGTAGAAGAAGGATTTTAAAGAATTTGCTACATTTCCCCTAATGGGCCCCGCCCCTCAAGCCCGTGGGGGAGGGGGGACCCACCATTTATACAACATTTGTTCCCCTTCCCCCAAGGATGATTCTGACTAAAGTTGGTCAAAATCCGCTCAGTCGTTCATGACTAGTAGCGATTTGTTTATAAAAAGTTGACGAACGCCGGGCCATGGCATAAGCTCACCGGTCCTTCGGACCAGGTGAGCTAAAAACTTAAAGTTGATGGAGATGCTGACAAAGTGAATGAGCCATGAAAGGTAGGTCACATCCAGCATTTGATGCATGGGTTGAAATGTACTAACCAAGATCCATCTATAGTCCATGTTTAGTTGGTCTAGTACTGATACTTTCAGTGAAACTAACTTAAGCGCAAAAACTTAATGTTGACGCCCCCGTCGCCGGAAAAGCAACACCTTAGTCTAGCTTACGCTACTTCGTGGCGGCGAGACAAAAACGGTGTCCCTGTACTCTATGGCGACAATATAACGGTGTTCTCTTTCGACACCAACATAGGGATGTTTGCGACGTGAAAAAAACATGACTCACCTTACAACGGGTGTATCTCTAAATGACAACATTTTTAATTGGAATTATAGTCACTTTTTTTAAATGTCTGAGATGTTATATGTGAATCTACCAGTAAAACTTACCTTTAGGAATGTAACTACATGTATTATAAATATGTAATACATGCACTTACATACATAAACCTTTCTGCAAACCTATTTTCCACATATTATGTTCTTGATAACATTTAAAAGCTATTCCATGCAATAGTAAATATGAAAATCACATAAGAAAGATACCTTATGCAGCACATTTAAATAGTGTTTCAGTTATTTGTTTACAACAAAAAATCAAAAAATCTGTACCTTACAAATACAGATTAGTGAAAGAGTAATATTACTCAATACTTAAAAATGAGGTCTTAGAAATAAGTGGAATTATTGAATGATTTAATAAACACGAAACTGAAATCAAAAGGAGAAACTTGTTTTATGAACATTCCTTAACTAAAGAAATTCCTCACGTTTGTGAAATTAGGAAGAATGGTACCCAACAAAGGAGCTGTATCTGCCCACCCTTTTCAATATCTCGATGAATAACATCACTTCAAATCTAGAAAAATAACATTAAGACCATGTCTGCGCATCCAATCAAGACCACTTGCCGTAGGCGTCGCGTTAGTGGTGGTCCGACATATGATCGGCGCACACTGATTCTTGGAGCACGCAAGCGATTCCGTGCAGTTTGAGCACTGATAGGTCTAACGTGAGTGCCTATTACCAGTATGAGATGCAGTATCGGTAGCAGTCTAGAATCTGGTGCGCAGGTGCGAATTGCGCGGTCTTGTCGAGTCGTCGTTACATTCGGACGACTTCTCCTGGAACGTTGAGATACTGATCAGCGGCACGCAAACGTGTAAAGAGACGATTTATAGTAGATTAGGCGATACCAAATTGCCGTGCTACAATGGCTTGGCTATGACCATCCAATAACATTGCAATTGATCTACCTCTCTGAACTTGTGTATAATGAGGCATCTTATGCAATAGCAAAAAAAAATGTTCGCATGGAAAAATGATGAGGTTATCATCAAAGACTCGCGTAAAATGATTATTTGCGAAAGAGCATGCCTTGCTTTGTGGGGTCACGCCAATAAATCATAATACTACTGTTAGACAGTGAAGATGTTATTGCAAACCACAGACCACAACATCGGTGTAAAATAACAGACGCATACTCATGTATTTTCTATCTGACCAACACTTTAAACGTTTTTGTTAGATATCACAAGTTGTACGTTTGATAAATTACCTTACACCTAACTAATACATAGCCCTGCAATCCGTCACATGGTGCTGTAATTCAATTTACAATTGAAAACGAGAGTATACTTTGCCACTTACTTTGACCGTCTGTCCTGCCTGTGGTCCGTCCTGCACGCTGACCGTCAGAGAGGACGCCCCATAATGCTGTTCAACCACACCTGCCACCCTTTGTACAACTGAGAACAAGTCCGATAACTCCGTCTGTGTCAGTTCTCCTAATCTCTCCACGCGTCTCATTGTAGAAACTAGTACATGTGTTCAATATTAAAGAACATAAGTAATCAAAAGAAGCATTTCAGTGTACCTTATTCCAATTGTACTTCATCATTTTAAGGCAATGCCGAATGGTGAAATATGATTTAGGCACATTTTAATTGATTATAATTATTTCAATGAACATTGTTTATTCACGGCATTCTTCATTAATTAACTAGACAAACAGTATACTAAAATACGAGGTCCAGTTTTGACATCGTGTGACGTCACTGTGGAATACTTATCCCAGTGTGTTGTCCCTGTGTTTTATAGTTGTGGTATATATTTTTCCTTGTTGGTTGTCCGTGTGTGTTGACACTGTGGTATATATTTTTTCTCTGTGTGTTGACACTGTGTGTTGCCGCTGTGGTATATATTTTGTCTCTATTTGTAGTCCCCGTGTGTTGATGTTGCGTTATATTATGTCCCTTTGTGTTGTCCTTGTGTGTTGACACTGTGGTATATATTTTTTCTCTGTGTGTTCTCACTGTGTGTTGCCGCTGTGGTATATTTTTTTTCTGTGTGTTGCCGCTGTGGTATATATTTTGTCTCTATTTGTAGTCCCTGTGTGTTGATGTTGGGTTATATTATGTCCCTTTGTGTTGTCCTTATGTGTTGACACTGTGGTATATATTTTTGCTGTGTGTTGCCGCTGTGGTATATATTTTGTCTCTATTTGTAGTCCCTGTGTGTTGATGTTGGGTTATATTATGTCCCTTTGTGTTGTCCTTGTGTGTTGACACTGCGGTATATATTTTTTCTTGTTGGTTGTCCCTGTATGTTGACATTTGGATATATTATGCCCCCGTGTAATAACGATGTGGTATATATATATATACTGTCCCTGTATGATGACGTTGGAATATATATTTTATCCCCTAGTGTTGTCCCTGTATGTTGACATTTGGATATATTATGCCCCCGTGTGTTAACGATGTGGTATATATTTTGTCCCTGTATGAGGACGTTGGAGTATATATTGTATCCCCTAGTGTTGTCCCTGTGTGATAACGTTTGGTTATATGATTTCACTGTGTGTTGACTTTGGGGTATATATTTTGTCCCTGTATGAGGACGTTGGAGTATATATTGTATCCCCTAGTGTTGTCTCTGTGTGATAACGTTTGGTTATATGATTTCACTGTGTGTTGACTTTGGGGTATATATTTTGTCCCTGTATGATGACGTTGGAGTATATATTTTGTCCCCTAGTGTCCCTGTGTGATGACGTTTTGTTATGTGATTTCACTGTGTGTTGACTTTGGGGTAACAGTTTTGTTTATATTTTATGTCTGTGTGTTGTCGCTGTAAAATGTTTTATCCCCACGTTTGTGTTGGCACTGTTGTAAATTGTCATTGTGTGTTGACGCTTTTGAATATTTTGTCCCCGTGTGTTGATGCTGTGTTATACATTTTATCCCTGTGTGTTGATGCTGTGTTATACATTTTATCCCTGTGTGTTGATGCTGTGTTATACATTTTATCCTGTGTATTGATGCTGTGTTATACATTTTATCCCTGTGTGTTGATGCTGCGTTATACATTTTATCCTGTGTGTTGATGCTGTGTTCTACATTTTATCCCGTGTTGATGCTGTGTTATACATTTTGTCCCCGTGGGTTGATGCTGTGTTATACATTTTTTCCCTATGTGTTGATGCTGTGTTATACATGTTATCCCTGTGTGTTGATGCTGTGTAATACATTTTATCCCTGTGTATTGATGCTGTGTTATACGTTTTATCCCTGTGTGTTGATGCTGTGTAATACATTTTATCCCTGTGTATTGATGCTGCGTTATACATTTTATCCTGTGTGTTGATGCTGTGTTCTACATTTTATCCCGTGTTGATGCTGTGTTATTCATTTTATCCCGTGTGTTGATGCTGTGTAATACATTTTATCCCTGTGTATTGATGCTGCGTTATACATTTTATCCTGTGTGTTGATGCTGTGTTATACTTTTTATCCCTGTGTGTTGATGCTGTGTTCTACATTTTATCCCGTGTTGATGCTGTGTTATACATTTTATACCGTGTTGATGCTGTGTTATACATTTTATACCGTGTTGATGCTGTGTTATACATTTTTTCCCCATGTGTTGATGCTGTGTTATTCATTTTATCCCGTGTTGATGCTGTGTTATACATTTTGTCCCCGTGGGTTGATGCTGTGTTATACATTTTATACCGTGTTGATGCTGTGTTATACATTTTGTCCCCGTGGGTTGATGCTGTGTTATACATTTTATCCTGTGTGTTGATGCTGTGTTATACATTTTTTCCCCATGTGTTGATGCTGTGTTATACATTTTATCGCGGTGTGATGTCGCCTGGATATATAATGTCCCTGTGTAATGTCGCTGAGGTATATTCTGTGTGCTGACGCTGTGGGATATTTTCTGTCTCGGTGTTGAAGCTGTGGTATATGGCGTCCCTGAGTGTTAATGCTTTAGACTTTTCAGTCCCCGTGTGCTGACACCGTGGTCTATTTTGTCCCTGTGTACAGAGACTGTGGTATAATTTGTCACTGTATGTTGACGTTGTGGTACATATTTTGTCCCCGTGTACAGAGACTGTGATATAATTTGTCACTGTATGTTGACGTTGTGGTACATATTTTGTCCCTGTGTACAGAGACTGTGGTATAATTTGTCACTTTATGTTGACGTTGTTGTACATATTTTGTCCCCGTGTACATAGACTGTGGTATAATTTGTCACTGTATGTTGACGTTGTTGTACATATTTTGTCCTTGTATACAAACGCCGTTTAACACCTGGTCCTTGGTATGTATAATGATACTGGTATGTTTAGCTCTTTCGTGTAAACGTTGTTGTATATTTTGTGTTACGGCTTTGGTATACTTTCTCCTGGTATGTCGATTCTATGGTAAATGCTATTTTAGTCTGTTGACATTGTTCTGTATTTTGTCCTTCTGTGTTTGTGTTGATGCTGTGATGAATTCCGTTTCTTGTGTGTTGACTCAGTAATATCTTTCATTTTGCCCTTTAACATGATATTGATGCTACGACACATTTCGACTTACCACCAGTATATAGTTTCCTTGTGTGTTGACGCTGTACTAACTATTGATTAAGCAATAAATGGTATCCTTGTACCCACAGAAAATTACTATCTAATTTCATTGAAATTTGTAGTAAAACTCTTTTGAACATTTATCTCTAGTTTCCTTATTGTAACTCTAACCTTAATAATGTATACAAAAATATTTGTATAATCCTCAATACTGAGAGATTTGTTCATAATACTTCCTTCACGTATCTAATCTAGAAATATTTTCATTATGAAACAGGTAACAAATTTACATTATTGTCATGGCATTTGTTTTTGTTTCCTTTTCTATTTCATATAATGTAATGTACAATTTGTATTTGAATCTATTGTCAAAATATATGAATAAAACAAGGTTTAAACCAAGACTGAGAGATGATTAAATACCTTATTATTCGTTCGAATATGTTTGCCAATAAATACCTTTTAAGCATATATTTCTAGACTGTCATCAAATAATCATTTTGTTTTTTCAAAGGATATGACCCAGCACCACTGGTTTGATGTTGACAAAGCAGAAACACGTGGGAGTGCGATGGAAGACACAGGAACTAGGAATGGGATGACCGCCGAAGTCGAATGCCTTAATACAATCTACAGGTTCTGTAACAAACAGCAGTCTTGATAATGATATATAACAAATCAGAGTCAAAACGTATATCAAAAAATTGAAATAATGCGAAAATCAAGGCACGAACTATGTACTTATAACCAAATTTTATCATAATGTGTTTCTATATCAGAGGCATATGGCACAAAGTATAAGAGGCTATAATAAACACAAATGTTGGAGTCGCATTGCGTTTGCTCCGGAGTATTTTCCAACAGACAATGTCAATCTTGTTTGTGACGGTTGATTACTGACCACATCTGTTGAAGGTGTATGCTCCACAAAACATCAATTCAACGATGGTGATGGCGTACCAAGTGATAAGGTAAATGTATCTGTAAAGGTCATGACGCCAACGGTCAGATACTGGGTATGTTGATGTTGTATATCACCGTACATGTCTTATCACACATGGTCAGTTATAATTACTGAGTATGTTAAGGTTGTATATCGGCGTACAGGTCACGTCACAGATGGTCACTTACTGGATATGTTGATGTTGTATACTGCCGTAAAGGTCACGTCACAGATGGTCAGTTACTGAGTATTGATGTTGTATACTGCCTACAGGTCATGTCACCGATGGTCAGTTACTGAGTATGTTGCGGTTGTATATCGCCGTACAGGTCATGTCACCGATGGTCATTTACTGGGTATGTTGAGGTTGTATACTGCCTACAGGTCATGTCAACGATGGTCAGTTACTGAGTATGTTGAGGTTGTATACTGCCGTAGAGGGCATGTCACATATGGTCAGTTACTGGGTGTGTTGATGTTGTATACTGCCGTACAGATCATGTCCCCGATGGTCAGTTACTGGGTATGTTGAGGTTGTATTACTGCCTACAGGTGATGTCAGGTATGTTGATGTTGTATACTGCCGTAGAGGTCATGTCACAGATGGCCAGTTACTGGGTATGTGGATGTTGTATACTGCCGTACAGGTCATGTCACAGATGGTCATTTACTGGGTATGTTGATGTTGTATACTCCCGTACAGATCATGTCACCGATGGTCAGTTGCTGGGTATGTTGAGGTTGTATACTGCCTACAGGTCATATCACAGATAGTCAGTTACTGGGTATGGTGATGTTGTATACTGCCGTACAGGTCATGTCAACGATGTTCAGTTACTGGGTATGTTGAGGTAGTATACTGCCGTACAGGTCATGTCAACGATGTTCAGTTACTGGGTATGTTGAGGTTGGATACTGCCGTACAGGTCATGTCACCTATGGTCAGTTACTGGGTATGTTGAGGTTGTATACTGCCGTACAGGTCATGTCACCGATGGTCAGTTACTGGGTATGTTGAGGTTGTATACTGCCGTAGAGGTCATGTCACATATGGTCAGTTACTGGGTATGTTGATGTTGTATACTGCCGTACAGATCATGTCACCGATGGTCAGTTACTGGGTATGTTGAGGTTGTATACTGCCTACAGGTCATGTCACAGATGGTCAGTTACTGGGTATGTTGATGTTGTATACTGCCGTACAGGTCATGTCACCGATGGTCAGTTACTGGGTATGCTGAGGTTGTATATCGCCGTACAGGTCACGTCACAGATGGTCATTTACTGGGTATGTTGAGGTTGTATACTGCCGTACAGGTCATGTCACCGATGGTCACTTACTGGGTATGTTGAGGAGGTTGTATACTGCCGTACAGGTCATGTCACAGATGGCCAGTTACTGGGTATGTTGAGGTTGTATACTGCCTACAGGTCATGTCACCGATGGTCAGTTACTTAGTATGTTGCGGTTGTATATCGCCGTACAGGTCACGTCACAGATGGTCAGTTACTGAGTATTGATGTTGTATACTGCCGTACAGGTCATATCACCGATGTTCAGTTACTGGGTATGTGGAGGTTGTATACTGCCGTACAGGTCATGTCACCGATGGTCAGTTACTGGGTATGCTGAGGTTGTATATCGCCGTACAGGTCATGTCACCGATGTTCAGTTACTGGGTATGTTGAGGTTGTATAATGCAGTACAGGTCATGTCACCGATGGTCAGTTACTGGGTATGCTGAGGTTGTATATTGCCGTACAGGTCATGTCACCGATGGTCAGTTACTGGGTATGTTGATGTTGTATACTGCCTACAGATCACGTCACAGATGGTCAGTTACTGGGTATGTTGAGGTTGTATACGGTCTACAGGTCATGTCTCAGATGGTCAGTTACTGGGTATTTTGAGGTTGTATATCGCCGTACAGGTCATGTCACCGATGGGCAGTTAGTGGGTATGCTGAGGTTGTATATCGCCGTATAGGTCATGTCCCAGATGGTCAGTTACTGGGTATGTTGAGGTTGTATCCTGCCGTACAGGTCATGTCACAGATGGTCAGTTACTGGGTATGTTGATGTTGTATACTGCCTTACAGGTCATGTCACCGATGGTCAGTTAGTGGGTATGCTGAGGTTGTATATCGCCGTATAGGTCATGTCACAGATGGTCAGTTACTGGGTATGTTGAGGTTGTATATCGCCGTACAGGTCATGTCACCGATGGTCAGTTACTGGGTATGCTGAGGTTGTATATCGCCGTATAGGTCATGTCACAGATGGTCAGTTGCTGGGTATGTTGAGGTTGTATACTGCCGTACAGGTCATGTCACAGATGGCCGGTTACTGGGTATGTTGAGGTTGTATACTGCCTACAGGTCATGTCACAGATGGTCAGTTACTGAGTATGTTGAGGTTGTATACTGCCGTACAGGTCATGTCACAGATGGTCAGTTAGTGGGTATGTTGAGGTTGTATACTGCCTACAGGTCATGTCACCGATGGTCAGTTAATGGGTATGTTGAGGTTGTATGCTGCCTACAGGTCATGTCACAGATGGTCAGTTTCTGGGTATGTTGATGTTGTATACTGCCGTACGGGTCATGTCACAGATGGTCAGTTACTGGGAATGTTGATGTTGTATACTGCCGTACAGGTCATGTCACCGATGGTCAGTTAGTGGGTATGTTGATTATGTATACTGCCTACAGGTCATGTCACAGATGGTCAGTTACTGGGTATGTTGAGGTTGTATTACTGCCTACAGGTCATGTCACAGATAGTCAGTTACTGGGTATGTTAATGTTGTATAGTGCCTACAGGTCATGTCACAGATGGTCAGTTAATGGGTATGCTGATGTTGTATACTGCCTACAGGTCATGTCACATATGGTCAGTTACTGGGTATGTTGATGTTGTATACTGCCGTACAGGTAATGTCACCGATGGTCAGTTACTGGGAATGTTGAGGTTGTATATCGCCATACAGGTCATGTCACCGATGGTCAGTAACTGGGGATGTTGATGTTGTATACTGCCTACAGGTCATGTCACCGATGGTCAGGTACCGGATATGTTGATGTTGTATATCGCCGTATGTCACCGATGGTCAGTTACTGGGTCTGTTGAGGTTGTATACGGTCTACAGGTCATATCACAGATGGTCAGTTATTGAGTATGTTGATATTGTATACTGCCGTACAGGTCATGTCACCGATGGTCACTTACTGGGTATGTTGATGTTGTATACTGTCACATATGGTCAGTTACTGGGTATGTTGATGTTGTTTATCGCCGTACAGGTCATGTCACAGATGGCCAGTTACTGGGTATGTTGAGGTTGTATGTATGTTGAGGTTGTATAGTGCAGTACAGGTCATGTCACCGATGGTCAGTAACTGGGTATGTTGATGTTGTATACTGTCACATATGGTCAGTTACTGGGTACGTTGATGTTGTATACTGCCGTACAGGTAATGTCACCGATGGTCAGTTACTGGGAATGTTGATGTTGTATATATATATACTGCCGTACAGGGCATGTCACCGATGGTCAGTTACTGGGGATGTTGATGTTGTATACTGCCTACAGGTCATGTCCCATATGGTCAGTTACTGGGTATGTTGATGTTGTATCCTGCCGTACAGGTAATGTCACCGATGGTCAGTTACTGGGAATGTTGAGGTTGTATATCGCCATACAGGTCATGTCACCGATGGGCAGTTACTGGATATGTTGATGGTGTATATCGCTGTACAGGTCATGTCGCAGATGGTCAGTTACTGGGTATGTTGATGTTGTATACTGTCTACAGGTCATGTCACAGATGGTCATTTACTGGGTATGTTGAGGTTGTATATCACCGTACAGGGCTTGGGTCATGTCACCGATGGTCAGTTACTGGTGGGTATGTTGATGTTGTATACTGCCTACAGGTCATGTCACAGATGGTCAGTTACTGGGTATGTTGATGTTGTATATATATATACTGCCGTACAGGTCATGTCACCGATGGTCAGTTACTGGGTATGTTGAGGTTGTATACGGTCTACAGGTCATGTCACAGATGGTCAGTTATTGAGTATGTTGATATTGTATACTGCCGTACAGGTCATGTCACCGATGGTCAGTTACTGGGTATGTTGATGTTGGTTGTTTATCTCCATACAGGTAGTGTCGACGAATAGTTGACAACTTACCAGGTTTATTGTTGATGTGTATGTGGCCATAAAGATCGTGTCGGCGATGGTTCCACACAGGCATGTCTTTTCGAACTTTACTTAGAAATGAAAGGTCGACCTCGGCCACACAAAGTCCCGGATCTTCACCACACTGCGCCAGTACAGTCCCCCACGGATCGATAACCTTAACACATCAACCAACAGTAAAATTAATTTCCAACGGATCCACTACCCTAAAGGGTCTGTCACACATACCGATGTACACGTACCTCGCCGTAAATCAAAATTGACCGTAGAAATACCGATGAAGTACCGGTGTTCCACCGATATAAGAGCCGATGTGCTACCAAACACCACTTTTCTGTCACCTTAGTGTTACCGATGCGCCGCAAATGTTATATCGAGACGCCGCCGTTGTTATACCGATGTGCCACGGTTGATCATGACCGGAGCAATAGCGGAGTGATACCGGTTGCGCATAACTAAGAACGGTAGTACATCGATCGTTAGTACATCGGCGGCGCGTCAGTACTTCGTGGTATTCGGTAGTACTACTGTATCACATCGGTACCAGTACGGTACACATTGAGGCCACTGGAGAGACGCCGATCCATAACAGGGCGCTACTGATGCTCTACCGATAGTAACGAAGCCATACCGGAGTACTGCCGTTTTAGTCCCGTTGCTCACTTCGGCAGCGCAACGGCGGAAATTTTTGAACATTTCTTCCGTCGCCTGCCGTTGCTAATTTTTTTGCCGATGCTCTTACTGTACTACCGTTCTTAGCGATGTGAAACCGATGCGCTGCCGTACTAGTACCGATCCCCGAAAATCGCCAAATTTGTGCTCCGGTATAGCTCCGGCAACCCAAAACGGCTAGGTGTGATCATGACAGGACTTTTCATATGTCAACTGTAAGCATTGACCACCGAACCCATTTTTCTACGTTCAGCATGTTGTACACTATTTATCCATTTAAACACTAGTGAATAAATCTCTAGACAGTTTATAAGAAATATACTGCTCCAGGTTAAATAGAATAATATATTGTAAAAGTGGAAATTAGGTTGTGATATGTAAATGTTCATGTTCCTGTCTTGATAAAGCGACAGATCGCCCTGAAAATTCGACAAAATGCTTTGTCTGCGCTGTCGTTGATACTTCTTTGCCATTTAATGTATACACATAATTTATTTGCATGTTGGTGTTGTCGCGCTTATCTACTCAACGCAAAAAAACCCCCGAAAATTTCAAGTTTGGGTGCAGCATTATTTCTAATGAATTGTTGGCGTAATGTATCTATCACCAAATTTCAAGTCGCAATCAAACGTTCGTGTCTTACAGTCGTCCTTATAACAACACCAAGCTTCTCCGTGATAAAGGGTCACCTTGATTATTCATATTGAGAATCGGGAACTGACGACGAAACCACATGTCACACTAAAAAGTAAAATCAAAATTGCCCGCGGAGATCATTTTGACGACCATATAACCTGATAATTGTCTTGGTCAACTGTATCGTTTGTACGTAAGAAGTCGGCGACTATCACATGGACATACCAACGTCCTTGAAAATAGTAGTTGTTATTCCCTTCTAAACGTTTAGCAAACTAGGGAAATGGAAACAACTGGTTGATCAGTTGTCAGTATAATGTGACCGGGCGGAGAGCTGTGCTTGGTGCCTTCAGCATGGCATTTCAGTGAGATAGCCCTATAAAGTCGGCATCAGATCCGCGCTATCACAAGGAGGCAAGGACACCAACATATCCTGTCTCCTGCATACACACAAGCAAGCACGCATACACTATACACATGGAGGCACGTCCTTAAATGACCTTAGCTGGACATTAAACAAAATTAAACCAAACCAATTTATCACAGAAACCGTGTTGTTCAAAGCCAGACCATGGAAGACGGCTAACCAGTTTGTAATAATAAGGAGTGCATTTATAATTCATGGTGAACTGTGCTTCTGCGGTTTATAAAATTGTTTTATGAACTCGCCCACATCATGCTGGTTCTGAATGATCACAGCATCTAAACACACTGAATAAATGGAAAATGTACCATACCGTACCGTAAAAAACCTACAAAATACTGATTAAGTTGAAAGAAATTGAGAACTTTTTAGGAAACAAATGTAACTATCTTTCGTTAAAAAAAATAGTTTAAGTTCTGATGGACATCTTAAAAGCAGTTAGATCCCGAACTTCTTGTTATTCGAAGATCAAATATATCATCAACAAATCTGCATATGGAATTAAAAGATCGGGCAAATAACTTATCGCCTTTTTAATATCCTTTGTAAACGTTTATCTTCTCGAGAGAAAACGTGAATGAAAAAGAATATAGACAAGAGATCCCAGAGGGATCTTGGCGCCCACCATTGTACCATCTTCATTAGTTCTTTGTCAATTCGACCCAGAGGGGCCACACCCTCAGTTTATACAAAATTAAGTATCCTTTGCCTAAGGATGCTCCAGGCCAAATTTGGATAATATCCCTCCAATGGTACACGTACAGATGAAGGAAGGATCTTACAAATTTAAACCTCAAATCCCCCTATTTGGTCCCACCTCTCTGCACCTAGAGGGGCCACAGCCTCTGTTTATACAAAATTTAGTCCCACTTTCTAAAGATGCTCTGGACCAAATTTGGTTAAAATCCCTTCAATGGAACAGAAAAAAACGGTTTTTCCAGATTTAAACCTCAAATTCCCCAATTTGGCCTTTCCCCTCTGCACTTCTTGTTGGAAATGGTTTCATGATAGTTAATGATTTTATACTAATTCATCAATAGTTTCAAAGTGTTAAAAATTGCTCTCAATGAAAAAAATATATATTTACATTTAGCCTTTTTATCTTTCAATGCAATAAGTTTGTCCTATCCTTCACTTAAGAATCCCTGTCCCACCGCACTGTAGTTTTTCCTATTAACAGTTACCTCCCCTTAACTTATGTTTGGATACAAAATGTAGCCATTCGCTGAGTAGATAGTTCAGTCAGTAACAGCAGTAGTATAACAGTCTGAAGTCCTTTGTTAGAATCCCAGTCTAGCCCCCTTAAAATTTTACATTCAGAACACTGTTGTTGATTATATTTCATTTATTTCATTATTTTTTTCATAACTGTCTTGGTTTTCTTCCCAGAAATTATTTATCAAAGCTACATGTATAGTCATGCCATAAAAATAGTGTCCAATATTTTGTTACAGTGTAACTGTTTGTTAGTGGCATGCAGCTCTTTAAATCTATGAGTTTTCTTTTTATTTACATTATTTGGTCATAATCCTGATGTCAGTGAAAGTAACATAGTAATGAATATCAATTCTTGATATTTACATTACTGTAATCAACTTCAGCTTATATTTGATATATAAACCAATTAGCTTACAATTAAGGAGATAATGTCAGGTTTTGTTTCTAAGTTCATTCTTAGAATTAAGTTAGACATGCATCATGCATCCACCAGAACTCAAATTGTATCTGCTGTACTAACCATGGTCTATCTAACTTACCTTGGCCTAATTTACCATGGCCCATGGCCTACCTAACTTACCATAGCCTAACTTACCATGGTCTACCTAATTACTTATCATTGCCTAACTTACCATGGTCTAACTTACCATGGCCCATGGCCTACCTAACTTACCATGGTCTACCTAATTACCTATCATGGCCTAACTTACCATGGTCTAACTAAAATTACCATGGTCAAACTTATCATGGCCCATGGCCTACCTAACTTACCATGGCCTACCTAACTTACCATGGCCTACATAATTGTACCATGGCCTAACTTACCATCTAACCATGGCCTAACTTACCATGCCTAACTTACCATGGAATGGCCATAGGATGCACGCTTTTCATTATGTTTGCCTGTTTGTGCAGCAGCCACGACATAACACTGATTCTCTACAGCTCGACTCCGCAGCAAAATCTGAAGCAAGCCACCTAAACAATGACCACAATTTTTATATATTCAATTTCCTATGACCAGTTAATGTAATATTACTATGTAAAATCCATAAGAGTTTTATTTTGATAGCTATTACAATAAATTTGTTGAAATAATGTACTTGACCAAGATGTATTGTAATATATATATATGCGATAACAAGAAAAAGTATGTGACCTGAAATTGGTAGATACACTTGTACTTAATTTTAAGAATGAGTCTTTAAAACAAACAGTCTCATAGGATTCAATACATTAATCAATAGTGTATTTCTATTCTGTAGTCTCTATGGCAAAAGTAACACTGAATATATGCAATTAGAATTAAAAAGAAACACACTAGGTAAACAAATCAGGATCCAAGAATTGGTACCCCTGTACATATAATGTTACTAACCAGCTGTGTCACTGTGGAGACTGCAGCAAACATACCTCCCAGTAAGCCATCTTATCTAATTAGTAAACAACATCCCAATGAGCATAGCCTGACCAAATTCAATATGAAGACTGATGTGAATTTACTTCCAATAAGAACACCCTCAAATCAATGTGAAGACTGAGGTGAATTTATCTCCCAGTGAGTATGCCCTACAGTCAATGTGAAGACTGAAGTGAACTTACCTCCCAGTGAGTATGCCCTACAGTCAATGTGAAGACTGAGGTAAACTTACATCCCAGTGAGTATGCCCTTTAGTCAATGTGAAGACTGA
>NW_018405659.1:559094-573479 GCF_002113885.1 Mizuhopecten yessoensis
CTGTAGTCAATATGAAGACTGAGAGGAACTTACCTCCCTGTGAGTATGCCCTGTAGTCATTGTGAAGATTGAATTGAACTTACCTCCCAGTGAGTATGCCCTACAGTCAATGTGAAGACTGAGAGGAACTTACCTCCCAGTGAGTATGCCCTATAGTCTATATGAAGACTGAGGTGAACTTACCTCCCAGTGAGTATGCTCTGTAGTCAATATGAAGACTGAGAGGAACTTACCTCCCTGTGAGTATGCCCTGTAGTCAATGTGAAGATTGAATTGAACTTACCTCCCAGTGAGTATGCCCTACAGTCACTGTGAAGACTGAGGTGAACTTACCTCCCAGTGAGTATGCCCTATAGTCAATGTGAAGACTGAGAGGAACTTACCTCCCAGTGAGTATGCCCTACAGTCACTGTGAAGACTGAGGTGAACTTACCTCCCAGTGAGCACGCCCAGTTGTTACTGTGAAGGCTGAAGGATAGGTCAGTATTTCAGCTCCCTGTTTGACGAGGGCTATAGACATCTCTGGAAACCTCAGATCGTAACACTAATCTTGTTAAGGAGATGCCACTCATGGACAGTATCTTAGTTGAGTTACTATCTAGGTTGTAGAAACACAAATATTGATGTTGTCATAATATGTCATGTCAAATCATGAACACACATAATACATGATGCATCTGTCTATGTGTTGTATGGATGTTCAGTGTTGTATGGATGTTTCTTACTGTGTATAGTGCATATATACGTGTGTATAAGAGTAAAGTTGGAATGAAAAATGTTTTGTTAATGTAATTTCAACTGCATATATTTTCTCACATTTCTAACATTTTACCACTTAAATTCTATCAACAAGGTATAAATAATATATTTTACCGTGTGACAATATTAATTTTGAGGTGGCAAATAAATTACATATATCCTGCCACAATATAGAAAGATGGTATTCAATTGACCGTCATTAAACATGTGATTAAAAAAAAGTAGACATAAATTATCATGTCCTCATTCTAGTTCATGTATAAATACTTGTATATAGTCTATAATTCCAACACTCGTGATGTAGAACTTTGTGGTAACGGACTGGGGTGGAAACGTGAGTGGATTCCATGGAGCTCCATATTTATAAAACATAATAGAGAAATAAAGGAATCTCAACACCACAAGGATGCTTTGTGTGATTTACTGTCAGTAGTCTATATTGTATAATCTGTAAAGACGTCATATTTTGACATTTTATTTTTTCATTATGATGACTTATTTCTCTCCAATCAGTGATTTTTAGAGAAAATGATGATTGATCTACAACTAAGACTATGCTTCTTTTTTATGTGCAGTGAATAGAATATAATAAATAATAGAAATAAAACCAAAAACAAAAGATAAAAAACAATTATTTGCTCAAATATTTTTTGTATCTTTTCACAGGTTCTCTTCTGATGGTACAAGGTTCTCATTTTGTACATACCAAACAACTTATTCAGATTTTCAAAATGTATAAACATAATATTTCTGACCTGTCTGTTTATAGAATTGATGAAGGAAAAAAGATACAATTCCAAGTCCAATATTTCCAACAGGAGTAGAAACAGGGGAGGTAATTCTGTCTCCAGGAATGGTGTAGTCGCTCTCACACAGCCGTAGGTCACCTAGGTCAAGGTCAAATAGGTGAACTTTGCTATAGGTGTCCTTAATGTCCCCTTGGTCATCAATGAGAATATGAGTGTTTAAGACTCGGTTACTATCACTATCTTGTCCCTGAAGGAAATACAAAAAAAATGAGATTATCAATCATATGCTTATTGCGTGAAACCCTGTACCGTTCTGTCATAAAAATCTCAGATCAATATGATTTGTTGTTTTTTAACACAATTTAAGGATAAAGGTTACAATACATCAGTTAGAAAAAGCGGAGAATTTTGTGTTCCACTAAATATATTATTTTTGACTTGGAGTATTCTCCCTTTTATATAGAAGATGAAAGAACCCAAAATAGTATTCCTGGCCAACTTATTTTTAGTCTCTTCAGCATTTTTAACATTCATATCTGATGCTGTGAATTCATGGTTCCTGAATGGCAACATTTTTTTTTTTTTTTTATATCTATTTCAAATATTCAATTTGAAAAAAAATGGTATATATTTCTGTTAAATGAACAAAAGTATTGCAAAATGTAATTTTTATGGACTACTTTTTTGGGGAAAATGACCTATACAAATATTTTGCAATACTGACAATTATAAAAAAATATAGTTTAACTTATCTGTTCCCTTTACACTAAAAATATTTAAACACACCACCTGCACTGTAAATATATGGGGTTGTGTTCAATTCTAGACCTGTATGATATACTTGTAAAAGATGTGCATTAATTAGGTTGCCTTACACGCGTCAGCTGTAGGGAATTTCCCTTTAGCTTAGCGGTAAAGCATCGGGTTGGAGAGCCAAGGGTTGCGGGTTTGAGCCCCAGCGACGGCACTATCTTTATCACTATTCCTCGTCCTTCTACAAATTGATATCGTTGACCCTCCCTGTTCAAGGTAGGAGAACCCTTGGCGGGGAGTCAAAGAACCTGGGTGGGTGTTTGAAAAAAGGGGGGAATAGTGTAAAAGATGTGCATTAATTAGATTGCCTTAAAAGCGTCAGCTGTAGGGGATTTCCTTTTAGCTTAGCGGTAGAGCATCGGACTGAAGAACCAAGGGTCGTGGGTTCGAGCCCCAGCGATGGCACTATCTTTATCACTATTCCTCGTCCTACTACATGTACATACTTGTGTGTTTAACATATATATAGCCCACTCTAAAGCGCTTCACAGTACATAGATCTATATGCAATTAATACAATTAGCATATACATTAATCAATACACCTGGCTAATATCTCCCTATGTGTGTATATGCCTACGTGTGTGCTGGAGATGTAATGTGTTCTGTTTGTAGTGGGACGTGCTTCCAACGGAATCATTTGTAGTGCCACCTCACTTGAATGCTACAGCACAGATACCGCAACACCCACCCCAAACCAATTTATACTCCATCTGGGTTGTTTGAGTTGCGCGGGCAGGAGAAAAACACTTTCTCTGAATATCCATGCGTACGCCGACTTCGGGGATCGAACCTCGGCCGGCTGCGTGAAAAGGCCGGATTGTTGACCACTCGACCATTAATCATGGAAGATAAAAATTGGTTGATGTCAAAGACAATGAAACTAAGAGCTGTCGCCTATGTATAGCTCGCCTATGTATGTTATTATAATATATCAACTACCAATAGAAACACATGCATAGTAAAATGTTGATATAGTGCCTGTCATTTTATTTGCCACCTCACTTACCACCAGCATATTTTAAGGACCGTTAATTGTGTAGAAATATCTATGTGAAGTAATTGTTAAGAAATTAACAAAGTCCAATAAAGCTGTTTATGCATGGACACTAAAATGTCAAAATATGGTTCAACACATTGCTTACACTCAATACAAATACATGTACTTAAACCTTATTATAGACAACAGCCTATTGATGGTGGTGGTCCAACACTACCCAAAAAAACTTGCCCAAAAAATATAACCTGAAGCTTGCCATAAAACTTTAACCAAGTCCAATAAAGCTGTTATTGGGCCCTAAAATATGAAAATATTGTCCAGTACATTGCTAACACTCCATATAAATACTTCAACCTTATAATAGACAACAGCCTATTGATGGTAGTTGTCCAACACTTCACAAAACAAGAGGCCCAAATTGGGCTTTAATGGTCAACTGATATATTTGTACAGAGAGTTGATTTGTCTAGTCTCTGAGGTTTCATGTCTGTTTTATCTAGGAAAAACAATAGATTTTGGTTGAAATCAATAAGTGCTAACTCATTCACCCTGAAATTTGGTAATGAACTATACCAACCTTTGAATTAGAGGAGTCAAATGTGTTTTCAGCGGTGAATGAGTTAAAATTCTTTGATGTTGAGAATTGAACTCATTTTTTTGACAAATGTATGACATAATTTCATGATAAATCATTAGCTATGTATACAAATACTTCTAATTCAACATAATATACTTTTATTGTACAGAGATGCAGTAGAATAGCGGGGAGTCCACTAATGACAATGTCACTACTGTCAATAGAGGAAGTATACCTAACAGACAGGGGAATTCTATAGCAAGTAAAAATCATTATCTTTCTATGGTAGTTATAGACAAGTAGTCTTTCTATACAGATGGTCTTTATAGACAGGTGATCTTTATAGATAAGTTATCTTTATAGATAGGTAGTCTTTTATACAGATTGTCTTTATAGACATGCAATCTTTATATACAGATTGTCATTATAGACAGGTGATTTTTAGAGATAAGTATATAGTCTATATGTATATAGGTAGTCTTTATATACAGATTGTCTTTATATTCAGATGGACTTTATAAACAGGTAATCTTTATATATGTATATATAATAATCAATCTTTATACACAGGTAGTCTTTACATACAGGTAGACTAGTCTTTAGACATTAGGTCTTTATATACAGATGGTCTTTATTGACAGGTGATCTTTATAGATAAGTAGTCTATATATAATTAGTCTTTATATACAGATATTTGTTTATAGACATTAGGTCTTTAAATACAGATGGATCTTAATTGACATGTGATCTTTATAGATAAGTAGTCTATATATAATTAGTCTTTATATACAGATATTTGTTTATAGACATTAGGTCTTTAAATACAGATGGTCTTTATTGACAGGTGATCTTTATAGATAGTCTATACATAATTAGTCTTTATATACAGATATTTGTTTATAGACATTAGGTCTTTAAATACAGATGGTCTTTATTGACATGTGATCTTTATAGATAAGTAGTCTTTATATAATAGTCTTTATATACAGATATTTGTTTATAGACATAAGGTCTTTATAAACAGATGGTCTTTATTGACAGGTGATCTTTATAGATAAGTAGTCTATATAGAATTATGTTCCTACAGGTAGGGCGTAAGAATTGTACCTGCTGCCCCCAATTGCATGATCGTAAGAGGCGACTAAATTTGGGACCTTATCTCTTCTCTCCTTTCTAAATAACTTTCTTCTTCCTAATGTCTCCCTTGACAATGCCTCACTTTTGGCCATTTGTTGAGCGTTCGCCCCTGTGAGGAAGGCTTTGGGTTCTGTCCCCTGGCCGAGACATACCAAAGTCTTTAAAAATGGTAGTTTCTACTCCTGCTTAACGCTCAGCAAATTAGGAGTGGGACGACTGGTTCGCCCGTTGTCAGTATAATGTGACCGGGTGGGGCGTCCTGCTGGGTGTCTTCGGCAGTATGTTTCAGTGAGGTAGCACTATAAAGTCGGCATCAGTTCCGCGCTATCACAAGGAGACAAACACGAACATATCGCAGCCTCCCAAAATACACACACATACACTACACGCATGCATCTTGCACACAGGGGAGGCCGTCCTTAAATGACCTTAGCTGTTAATAGGACGTTAAACAAAATCAAACAAACAAACTATATATAATTAGTCTTTATATACAGATGGTCTTTATTGACATGTGATCTTTATAGATAAGTAGTCTTTATATAATTAGTCTTTATATACAGATATTTGTTTATAGACATTAGGTCTTTATAAACAGATGGTCTTTATTGACAGGTGATCTTTATAGATAAGTAGTCTTTATATAATTAGTCTTTATATACAGATATTTGTTTATAGACATTAGGTCTTTATAAACAGATGGTCTTTATTGACAGGTGATCTTTATAGATAAGTAGTCTTTATATAATTAGTCTTTATATACAGATATTTGTTTATAGACATTAGGTCTTTATAAACAGATGGTCTTTATTGACAGGTGATCTTTATAGATAATTAATCTTTATATATAGGTTGTCTTTTTAGACCTATGGGCTTTATAAATATTTATAATCAGGTTGTAAATAATCCTTTTTTGGATATTATTCAGGTATTTGTGTGGTAGTAATTGATAGCAAGTCTTAAGGTAGGTTTCATCGTGTTATGGGATTTATAACTTTAAAACAATAATTCAATCTACTGAAATCAATATCATTTGGAAGTTGAAGTTGGCAATAGGGTCCCAAAATAACCAATTAATTAGAAAACCTCAATTTGTTTTTTCTATATGTCTATTTCAATCAAACTGAACAGCTATAACTGATTCCATACCGCACAGCCAAACAGACAAGTAAATGAACAACAATCAACATTAACACCTGTGTACTAGTTATACATTTACTACATTTATCCAAGAAGTGTAATGGGCCAATACAAAATCTAAATAGAAGTTGTGGCCTTTTTGGGCTGATTTTATTTTGTTTATGATATCTTATATCTATATTCTGTAATTTTTTTCATAATTATAGACATGTACTATGTCTGCAAGGTATGATTTTCTTTTCAGAAGTTATTTATTAAAACTGTAGTCATGCTGGAAAAGTCAGTTACCATTTCATAAAGGAGATTTTTTGACAGTGGTTCTGAAGGCGTCACTTGTAAGTGTACGAGAGTTGTTCCTGACTTCCAAAAAAGTTCTGTAATTGCATTTTTAAACATGTCATCTGAGAATTAGAAAGTCAGCGGGCATTGGATATATGCCTGAAATGAAATAACGTAAATGTAATAAAAAGTTAATATTAGATAATCATGTTCAATCTGTCAGTAAAACATGCCATGGGTTGAAGCATCATTTAAGATGACAGAAAGGCAGAGTTTAACCTTTTGGTGAAACCCTCCAATGGAAATCCAGAGGCTTGTTTCCTGGGCAAGTTTTCTGTAATTACAGATGGTCTCCCCTTCCAGGCTCTCTGCCATTTCCATACTCTTCATTTTCGATGTTGCAATATAGTCTGCAGCTTCAGGTAAAAACACCATCTGTAATGGAGTAGAATTAGTTAGGATTGGTACAAAGCAAGATGTTATACTGAGGCAGAAAAATCTAAATATCTTTCAGTATTATATAAATGAACAATTTTTGTTCCACATTTTTAATGAATAAATATCGAAACTTTATATAAAATTGTAAACTTTGCATGCAAAAAGTTAAAATAGTTTATAAACGTGTAAATGTAAATTTTCTCATGTCATAAATATGGTATTACACATTTGTAATAAAAATTAAACGTGCTGTAATTGAGCAAAACCGATGGAACAGATTCCTACCCCACTACACGTACTACTTTTATTTCTTTACCACATGATACATTTACTGTTATTTTAAACGAATTTAACTTTGATTATTTTGTCCTTACTTTTTTCATTGCATTTAAAATTACTCATTATTTTTAAAACATATAGTCAGCTTATTGAATAATTTGATAAATTCAATATGACACGGATGCTCAAGTAAGATCCTCTATATATTATATATACAGTGACACCCTGTGAAAATGCCAATATACACTTTATTATCACTTAAAAGGTCAGATTAGACAGGAAGACAGAATGCTTAGGTCCTCCTTTTTTAGTTTTAATATGGTATTATATATAAAGTCTAGAATGTTTTAATTCTCAGAGATCAGTTTCCAAATCAGAAAGACCTCACTTTATATTAAGTTGCTTTAATGTGTAGAAAATCCCAAGGCCAGACTGTGACTCAGGTCTTCTGAACTCCGAACAGATGCTCAAATTGGACTAAGCCAAATGGTCACTGAAAATAGGCCTACCACTAACTGACCACAGAAACAGTATAAAGGGCCTAGTTCTGCTACATGTACCTAGATTAGAAGATACATGCTTCCGTCCTTAAACAAATGATATACAGTAGATTTCTCCTAAGGTAATAGGATTGTGTCACCATTTCTCAGTAGAATTTCTTCCAATTTTGTAGTTATATTGCGTTGAAGTAAGAAAATTTTCTGCCACAAAAAAAATATAGGTTGTCAGAATTTAAAGGATTTTAAATGAAAATTTATGTAAAAAGGAGTGAGTTTTGAAAAAAAATGAAAGACACAATTTTAGGAAAAATAATGTCAATAAAAATGATACTGACATAGATTAATATTGCATTAATGTATATCAATTTAATAAATGCTGAAATTGTGTAAAATTAATTATCTATAAACGTTTAAAAATTGACATTTTATAATAAAACCGTGTACATATAGTAATTGCATGTAAAGAGTTATCTTTCTTGAAAAACTTCACAGTAGTGAAATAGGTAGCCGGGTTCCTGAAGTACAGAAAAATGGACACATGTGACTCATTGATAAAAAACAACTGAATTAATGCCTGGATTTTCTTTGAAATTCTTTAATATTGAAAGAACACACTGTTCTGTCAATAATAAACATGCAATATTTATCAGTTTAATATTAAACATCAGAATATGCGGAAATTGTGATACTGTCTCCCTACAGTGGATTTTCAACTAGGGATGCACTTCCTATTTACGTTTATCAATACACTCCTATGACCTTAATATCACTTCCCATTTGTCAGAGAAAAACATGATATTAACAGAAACATGACATTAACAGAATATTTTTTTTCTGATGTTTTTCAGCCCTCAAAACCGGAAGTGAACTTAGTCAAATGCCTAAGTGATGTGGCTCTACGAAGAAGATTGATATTTTGTAACTAACCTTGTTCTTTACTCTAGTTGAAATATAGATATAAGTAAATAAGTATAGAAATAAATATATTATTTATATTTCATTTCAGTATGCAGTTACATTTCATATAGTTAGTAGCAAAATGACGATCAGTACGATCGTAATTATGATTGTTTACTGCAGTAGTGATGTAGGCATACAAGTGTTAGGCTGGTATTCTGCATCAAATTCAATTATAAACATGAGACTTGGTAAATATTTACTTTTATCTTGATATATATACTGTTCGTTCGCTAGTAACATCTTTTTATAGTTTAATTTCTTAAGATATTTGCTGCAAGTGTGTTATCGAAGATAGTACACATGTTATAATTAGTTGAAAGATTACATCACAATTGGCATTAGAAAAAGTTTACAGATGTTAGACTGTCCTAGCTCCCCCAACCACAGGTGAATATCCTGTTAACAAGTATGTAAGTCAACCTATTGTTTAACAGTCAGCCAGGTGTAACCTATTGTTTGACAGCCAGCCAGGTGTAACCTATTGTTTGACAGCCAGCCAGGTGTAAAACAATACCCTGTTAGGCTGCTGAGGCATTGTTTACATAACACGTCTAGGGTGTGACAGAAGGTCCCCAGGGCATTTATCATGTATCATTACCACCATTTACCTGTATTTTTTTGTGACAGTGGCCAAAATAAAGTGATATTAAGAGAAATCAACATAAAATCAGGTGATAATAAAAAAAAATGAATTGCATAGATTATATAGCAGGAAAAACGGTGCATCATAAAATCATGATAATAACCGAAAAGTGACATTAAGCGACGTGATATTAGGTGAAATGTACTGTATCCTATTATAAAGTCACACAAAGACCCTGTGCCAGTTCACTTTCATTTGTAACACACCTATGCACATGTAAAAGAAGTGCATTGATAAGGTTGCCTACTAAATACAAACATCAGCTGTAGGGATATTCCCTTTAGCTCAACGGTAGAGCATCAGACTGGAGAGCCAAGGGTTGTGGGTTCGAGCTCCAGCGACGGCACTATCTTTATCAATATTCCTCATCCTACTACAAACAGTACACTTACCTGTACACCCTCATCCTTGGCTTGGTTTATGTATCGTTTACAGATATCAAAGTTATTCTGCTTGTCAGCAGTACAGGTGAGTTGGATAACACCTATTTTAGACTTTTCAGTCACTGGAGAAGAGCCTGTTTTAGCTGACATGTTTGCTCCCAAAAATGTAGTCCAATCTCTCTTGATGGGAAAAAATGGCTGTGAAGCAATGCCGGGCAATCTCCTACATATAAACCTCAAACAGGTGGTCATAACATATTTTGATCTCGAACTGTAAATAAAAATAAGCACAACCTGTAATGAATGCATCAACATGATATGATGCGACTGTATAATTTGTCAAAATTTGCATTCCTTTGATCTCCACACTCTACATGTATTGACATGATGTATATTCATGGATAGCAAAATAGTTACCCATAACGTTGAGAATACAACCACCAATATATAGTCATTTATGTGACAACAAATTTAATGTTTCTGACAACAATCAATACACTCTTGAAAAAAACCACTTTTTCAATGTTTGACACTCTTACTTGAATCTGTTTCATGTTTAGTATAATCTAAAATCTGTTCAATTTGATTTTATATTAATATTCATGATATATATTATTATTACCATTTCTTTTATACTGTATTTGCCGTAATTAGCACTCCTCCTATATACATGTCCCTTCACCTTTTTTTGAAAGGACTGAAATGATATAGACCCCAGCCCTTACAGACCTGACTGGGGCGGTCAAACATCGACAGTATTTACACTTTAAGCAGATTGATGCTGGTTGACCATGGCTTGACCTTCTGTCAATGAAACATCTTTGAAGCCTCCTGGCATGTTTGTTATGTCCTTAAGTGATAACAATGGTTGAAGTTGTACAACTTTTTTTTTTTGTCACTAATTGTGGTAAATAGGTTTACTCATTTGAATGCAGTTGTTTAATTATTCATCTCAAAAACTGGAAAGACATTAATGAGCTTCCAAAGGGAATCAAACCAGCAACTCCTAATTTCCTAATTTCCATAAGACTATAATTAGCTTAAAGTTCCCTGTGGTAGGCATCTAGACTAGTCCTGCTACAAGTACAAGTTCAACTGTAGATAAATATTTCAAAGGTCAAGCATGTATTTCTATTAGTTGCATGATGACTATGTATACAGGTCAAATATGAGTGCACAAGCCAAGCCAAAAAATGTTGTAATCAAATACACTTGTACATGTACGTACATGAAGCTATTAACAGGTTGTGCACAACCAGGGAGGTACCAGGGATCCACTTCACATCCCTGGCACAACACACTATAAGCAATGAGGTGATACAATTTGTCATTTTCACAAAAATTCAGACAACCAAATTAACATTTTTTTGTGCACATTGTACCTCTTTGTATTTTTTATTGGATTATATTGAAAGAATGACGACCTTATTTTGTTCATAATGTGTAAAAGAACTTTATGTGTTTTTATTTCACTTTATTCCACATTTCAGTAATAAAATTGTTATACTGACTACTAAATGGGTAACTGCTACTGAAATGTAGGATTGTTACCAATAATTATGCGCCGTTGTTCCCAACCTGGTTAAGATATTAAAAAACAATATTTCCAACAATTTTCATAATCTTCACTCAGCCCGAGTTTCTTCTGGCCCTGACTCCAGACTTAAGACATTTTGACAGGTAGATGTCTGGTGTGAGTGAGAGACACCGCCATGTGACCGGAGGTAATCAGGAAATAGCGACCGATTCCTAACAACAGCCAAACGGTTTACTCTGTACGTGATGTTGTTAGCAGATTTTCTCATCATTCTGTATATGTGTCTTATTTTTTACTTTACGGGGGCTCCATCAAAGTTGACGTTTATGCCCTCGGGGGTCCTATTGCAGAGGCGTGAAAAATGGGGTTATTTTATACAGTGCGTATTCTGTATAATACTGAAGATAGATTTTAAGTGATTAACAATTGTATTTAGTCTGACTTTGCAATACAAATACAAAAGGATATGCTTTCAACTCCCACTACAACAGCAGTATATTTACCGGTTCTGAAGACGATTTCTCCGTTAAAGTGATCATGAAAGCCAGCTCGCGTCTAACACTACAAAGCATAAATACATGAGAGTAACCTCCCTTCATGTTCTCCCAGAGACGAATGAATCAAGAAAATGCAGAAAAGCTGCTGGACACCAAATCTATTTTTTAAGAAAATGACTTACTGACAGTGCAAAACCCTAGAGTGAACGGATTCTGCATACTTGTCGAATTTATTTAATTATAATGATTTTAATATGTTTTACGGCACGGCCGGCAGTTAGGGCGGAGCCAGTATGTACTGTAAATGTATCGGAATATCGGTACTGTACTCTTTCAAGCATTGCGTGATGTGTTAAATTACTAAATCAGACCTACATGTATAGCTATTCAGTGTATATAACAGTTAAGTTTCCTTTCTTGATTTCTTTTTGGCTGACAAGATGTTTGATATCGTGAAGTTTTCCGCCCAGGCGTATGGTGACATGACATTAATGTGAGAATGCGAAAGGTTCATTAGACTATATAAGTACTTAAATTTGCACCTCTTGAATCCATTACAAAAATCAAGTGCAGCATATTCTACAAAGACACTGAAATAAAACATATTAGGAAGGATATTGTTAATCATGTATAATAGCATAGTTATCTGATATCCACGAAAAGATATACATATATATATATGTATATATATCTTTACAAATAAGCCCTTTGGATTACTTCAAACTTAACTTCAATGATTTATAAATATTGCATTCAGAGATAATTTATGCAAAGTATTTTACAATTTTTGTTCTTTTTTATGTGTAAAAATTAATTTGTTCAATGCTATAAAAACTGGATTTATATGAAGTTTCTATTAAAATAAGAAGCATATGCGAAATCACAATTTTTGTCATCTTTCAATACCCATTATTATAGCCAAGAGAGTCAGTAGATCTATATATCATATATATATTGTGGATGAATACATTTGTTTCAGCAACTTACTGACTATATGCTTTATATGTCTCTGCTTTATGTATAGTTTTAGCAATAGAGAAAATGTATTGTTTCCTCAATTAGAAATTGAATCAGTTCAGCACATAAAACTGTATATATATTTTTTAATCGTGCAGATTTGTAAAACAACAGATTTTCTTTTATGAATAAAGAATAGCTGTGAGATAGTAATCAAAAATGAAAATTTTACAGTATGGATTCAATTTTTTTCTTCAGTCTATTTTTTTCATGCAAAATATCAATAAAGAAATTCTGATGAAAATACTTGTATGTTTTTTTATCCTATCATTTTGCTTCACTGTGATAAACTCCCTTTTTGTTGACAACCAGCACGCTGTTTTGTTGATATTCCGTTTTCTAAATATATACCACTGCAATCTCTACCCAGAGGTGTCGTAGGGAGTGCAAGGACCGTAACTCTGCGTGATAGTCTTGTTCAACCAGACTCTTGTTGTCTGCATAAGCGTCTGATTGAACGAGACTACACTGCCGTTACAATAATTTTTCGACCATTCAGAACTAGAGCAATGTAGTCGGTAACGTTATGTCAAGAGAATTTACATCTTTAACCAAATCAAATATAAGTATCCTATAGTTAGATATAAGTTTTAAATCTTACAAAAATATAATGTTTGTTCGAGATTCGGCAAACGAGAACTTGTTTTGAGATCAAGATGGCGGAGACTACAGCGCGTGCGACTGGCGGCCATGTTAAGACAAGTTTATCTTTATTTTTCTTACATACGTGTTACCTATAGGGAGAGCTTCGCTCTCACGGGCCCTTCGGGCCTGTGAGAGAGCTCCGCCCTCTATAAATTATTCATGGCATTAATTTTGCAATTACAGCATTATTGTAACCATATATTCAATGTGACCGGGTGGAATGCTGTGTTGGGTTCCTTCGGCATGGTATTTCAGTGAGATGGAACTATAAAGTCGGCATCAGATCCACGCACGCTATATCACAACTGAGAAGCTAGGCAATCACTCCAACATACCCTGTCTCTTGCATACACACACGCATACACTACACACAATGGAGGCACGTCCTTAAATGACATTAGCTGTTAATGATCGTTAATAGGACATTAAACAAAATTAAACCAAACCACTCAATATTTGTCACACATCACACAAACGTACATCTTTGAATGCACGTTTAAATGTCAACGTATTCTGAGAAAGAGAAGCAGCGATTGTTACAAATATTTCTATTGATAATGTACCTCTGGATAAAATATAAACCGTCTTCTGGGTTTCTCGAAACTTTTACGAAGACACATTTTGCCACAATGCTGGTTTTTTGGTTGTTACAGTATCATCACGGATGCTATCTAAGTCCGTGGTATCATATATTTATACAATTCGTATTGAACGGGAAAAACATGAAATATTCTATTTCTTACAGTTTTTCGCGTTACACCACGCAAATATTGCTACACCCGAAAAGCGCGGGAATGTGTAGCGTAATGTAATTGCCATCTCACCATAATTCATCCAACCAAGTTTTAATGATTAGCTGCTGGAAATGGGTGAAATTTACCTGAAGGTAGTATTTCCCTATATAAACTATAGTAAACTTAACCCTCAGACCTGATAACTATTTGGAAATTGAATTTACAATACAAGTTTCATAAAACCAGGCGCGGATTTAGGGGGGGGGGGCACACCCGGCCCCGGCCCCGGCCCCGGCCCC
>NW_018405659.1:574078-580990 GCF_002113885.1 Mizuhopecten yessoensis
TTTTTTTTTATCGTAATCTGCTAATATTGTATTGAATATGGCTATTTATCATATTCATTAATAAAAGACATACTCTGATAAAAAAAAAATGTCAAACTATGACACTTCAACTATAAAATATACATGCTCTAAGTCAGGAACCGTTATATTAGTGCATTTCACAATTATTTTATGTTTTTTAGCCAAAAAAAGGGCCAAAACTGTTTTCTTCTCGCTCCGCTCGGCGACAGATTTTATTCTACGCCCTCTTTCAAATATCCTAGAAACGCCCCTGTATATTGCTAGTGGCCTTGGGTGTCGCACTGATTTGAACTTACCGTTTGTTTAGCAACTTAGTGATGCCATGAGTAACTCTTTAATGAAACAGCAACGATGTTATGGTGTTATTTGTTCTTTTGTAAGACAAACGTACAATGTCTGAAGACTAGATTTATATTTTGACGGTGGACCTCTCGTATCCCCCTTGCGGGCGGGACGCCAAATAAGGTAATAATGAACAAGCCCCCTGTGGATTCATACATTTGTCATCACCAGGTTGCCCCTATAATAATACCATCTGACTTCTAAAACACGCTGTTGATAGAGAATTTAAACCGAAACTTTAATTTTCTTTCCAGTACACAAAAAAGTCTTTGGGCCATACTTAAAATATGTTTTTTTCTTCTTGTTAATTAAACATGAAAACAATCCTCAGAACACGGGAAATCGCTTCTGAGACGTTCTAGAAAACACATTTTTTTGGGGGGAGATCCCCCAAACCCCCCTTACGGGGAGGGGGTCTGTACCCTCCCCCTCCTCGCGCTACGCGCTCGGGCTGCTGCCTTTCGCAGCACACCGTTGACTATTGAGAAAAATTTCTCGGCCCCCCCTTTTAGGAAACCCTGGATCCGCCCCTGAAAACACCTCGGCGGGGACGTTTCCATCCATGAAAATAACTTGATACTAATATAATTGAATCTGAAGAAGAACAAAACAACACCAAATTAATGTTAAAGACAATTTTTATTTATTAGAAAATTCCTGACCCCATGTAGCTATAGCTGTCGTCCATTTGTCACAACGTGATACGAGTTACCTCCCTTACCATTATAAACGTTCAAAATTGGAAGCACTAACTCTTAAAATGTGCGATTTGTTTTACATTTTCTTTTAAGTAAATCCATTAAAGTCATTATGACAAATGCCGATTGCATTTGATGAAATTCAGTAATTATAATAGTGTTTTAATGTTAGCCTCGTTAAGCTTACAATATTTAGAACAAGTATAGGTTCAGGTCCATTACTTTTAAACTCAAAAACATGCTCGTGAGAGTTTCATTTATCACATACGTATGCATATGTGTGTAAATGTATTCATAACACATGTATCGTTTTGAATTCTAGTATAAAACTTTATTTGTAAAATTGTAAGTGAGTGGCTTAGTACAAGTTATACAACTTGTGCTCAATCACATTTTTAAAGGGCAATGCGATATGTTTAAACTAAAACTAAAATACTACGACTGATCGTCGCATTTAGTTCGCACTTGAAATATAGTCTACATTGAATTGTCGACTATCAGCGGAGTGCCATCTAAATACCGGTATACATCCCAGATAGCAGACAATTAAAGCGTATGTGGCGTCACTGTCTTTGTTCTAGCCCTCTATGTGTGTATTGAACCTTTATATGTTGTATATATCTTTATTCAGAAATAGACGCGAATGTCTTTGTGCCATAAATACATTACATATACAAGGATATATGTGGTTTATAATGAAACAGTACGGAATATATATTCAGATTGTTTTTATTTCCATTAACCAAAAGCAACATGCTTTATAAAGGGTATCGGCAGATAGGAAGTAGAAGTTGACAATTATGGCAGGTCACAGACAAAGTCTAGCATGCGTGCTGATCTTCACCTTTCGTAAGTACATTTGACGCAATACATTAGTTGAGTTTTAGGTATATATATATATATATCATAAATATAAACAGTGTTTGACGTTCTTAAAATTCTGTAGACTGCATATATGTTTTTTGCTGTGACACTACACACGAAAGAAACCAGATGAATACAAACATTTTCAGTATATTAATTTGCATGACTCATAGGTTACGTTTAATGTTTTGAAGGTTCACATAAATGTACCGAACATTGCTAGTTCGGTCAAGATTTCAAACTTATTATATTGTATAATATTAACTTATTTCAAGGTAATGAACGTTTGGTATAGGTTCGTCTCCTAATGTACAGGATAATGATTATCCTCCTCTCAGTGTGCCTCAGGTGATTATATAATGTGTTATTATATATTGTCCATTTGTAATCAAGCCTTACAACACGGTCAAGTTACCGTACCTTATTCCAAGTATGTCCTTTAGGGCAAGTCTGCTAATTATAAATGTCATACTTACTGTCCATTTCCCACTTTATAGATTTATTTGAATAGAAAAATGTAATCGCATTATGCCATATATAAAACTGAACTCAATTTTTTAGAGGTATACAAGATACACGAATATTTAGTTTACGTCGATTTTGCACAACATACAACATAAGCTACAAAAAGCATGTATTTCGACAAAAACATAAGTATAATAACAGAGACAAAAACATTACACATCAAATATTAAAAAACAAACATGTACTTTAGTGTAATCACAGAAAAAGAGTTTATCATTTGGAAAGCATTTTTCACATAATAGGCACATCAGCACATGGTAATATAAGCACAATAGAACATTTAGCACATTTACATACAGCACATACAAAAACCATCACATGGAAAGCTTAATAGCACATAGTAGGCACAATTGCACATTGTAAGCACATGGTAAAGCACACTATAGTTCATATAGCACATGCCTGAGCACATCAGCATACAGTTAGCATACAGCACAAAAAAACGCAAACCATTGGCAGCACATCACAGAAAAAAACAGGTTAACTAGGATATGTATAGGGTACATCCGCATTCAGGGCCTTCCCACATACGGACCAGTCTGCCGAAATCAGCGTAGTTCAGAGGAGGCAAGAGTTGCGGCCCTTAGCCATATGCACGTACTGATGAACGACAGCATCAACATATGAAAATGTGAATAGTTGCAGAGAGACTGCTTGCTCTGTTCTTGGCTGGACAAAACCTGGTATGTTGAACTTTGCAGAAATATGATAAAAATGAGAAATGGTTCATTATACACCCGGTTTTATGACTTTTCATATCGCCAACATTCTACGCCGACGCCACGGATGATTAGTCGCTATTGAATTATATATGCCACTTGATACATGCATATGCGGAAAAACGTTCGTAGTGAAATGCTTTGTGACCTGAACTATTTGGATTGTTCGTGAACGTCCTGTTACCAAAGTTTATACGACACATTTGGATTGATATTGACAAAGTTCTTACATTTCCATGCCAGTATGCAAAACTCTTCACAGATCTATACAAATAATCACCGATTTTATCGATAAGCCGGCTTATCGATAAATTCGGTGATTATTTGTATAGATTTGTGAAGAGTTTTGCATACGACACATGTGAAATGTTTCATTTGATTTCGGATCTAAGTAGATGCCTTCACACGGATGGAACGGACGTTTCATTAATAAATAGAAGTAAGATCAAGAAATATGTACATTTTACTTTTTAATTCATTCAACAAATACATTTCATTGGTCGTTTCTGTTCTGTTGCCTGCTAGCCTTATCAGCGGGAGAGAAACGGGGCGTGGCTTAAGTGCGATCATGATTCTATCGCATATTAGAACATGATCCGTATCCAATCAAAACACGCGTTGCAAACTAAT
Organism: Mizuhopecten yessoensis; assembly: GCF_002113885.1. Lineage (NCBI taxonomy): Eukaryota > Metazoa > Mollusca > Bivalvia > Pectinida > Pectinidae > Mizuhopecten > Mizuhopecten yessoensis. Next base: position 577,878 of record NW_018405659.1, read on the forward strand.
CGTGTTAGAATGATAGTTAGAGCTAAGTTTTTAAGGAGAAGTTATAATTAACTAGTCAGAATCTTAAATAACGAAGTTGCTGCGGGCAGCGGTTTAGTTAACCAACCTGCTACTAAATTCAGCCCCCTAAAACTACCACCATTGGAATGCTACCACATAGTTTCTGATTTGAGAGACATACCCCTTGTCAATACATATATACGTACAAACACAATATCATATAATAGTCATTTGTATACGTACATACACAATAGCATACTATAGTAAAACATATACGTACAAACACAATATCATACTATAGTCATTTGTATACGTACAGACACAATAGCATACTATAGTAAAACATATACGTACAAACACAAAATCATACTATAGTCATATATATACGTACAAACATAATATCATACTATAGTAATTTATAAATTCACAAACACAATATCATACTACAGTAATATATATACGTACAAATACAATATCATACTATATTAATATATATACGTACAGACACAATATCATACTATAGTAAAACATATACGTACACACACAATATCATACTATAGTCATATATATACGAACAAACATAATAGCATACTATAGTAATATATATACGTACAAATACAATATCATGCTATAGTCATATATATACTTACAAACACAATATCATACTATATTAATATGTATACGTACCCACACAATATCATACTATAGTCATATATATACGTACAAACACAATAGCATACTACAGTAATATATATACGTAAAAATACAATATCATACTATAGTAATATATATACTTACAAACACAATATCATACTATTGTAGTTTATATATGTACACACATGATATCATACGACAGTAATATATATACGTACAGACACAATATCATACTATAGTAATATATAACCGTAAAAACACAATATCATACTATTGTAATATATACGTACAAACATAATATCACACTATAGTAATATATATACGTGCAGACACAATATCATACTATAGTAATATATATACGTACAGACACAATATCATACTATAGTAATATATATACATACAAACACAATATCATACTATAGTAATGTATATACGTACAAACACAATGTCATACTATAGAAATATATATACTTACAAACACAATATCATACTATAGTAATATATATACGTACAAACACAATATCATACTATAGTAATATATTTACGCACAGATACAATATCATACTAAAGTAATATATATACGTACAGACACAATATCATACTATAGTCATATATATACGTACAAACATAATATCATACTATAGTAATATATATATATAAGTACAAATACAATAGCATACTATATTGATAAATTTACGTACAAACACAATATCATAATATAGTAATATATTAACGTACAAACACAATATCATACTATAGTAATATATATACGTACAAACATAATATCATACTATAGTAATATATATACGTACAAACACAATATCATACTATAGTAATATATATATACGTTCAAACATAATATCATACTATAGTTATATATATACGTACAGACACAATATCATAATATAGTAATATATATATTCGTTCAAACATGATATCATACTATAGTAATATATATACGTACAAACACAATATCATACTATAGTAATATATATACGTACAAACACAATATCATACTATAGTTATATATATATACGTTCAAACATGATATCATACTATAGTAATATATATACGTACAGACACAATATCATAATATAGTCATATATATACGTACAAACACAATATCATACTATAGAAATATATATACGTACAAACACAATATCATACTATAATAATATATATACTTACAAACACAATATCATACTATAGTAATATTTATACGTACAGACACAATAGCATACTATAGTAACATATATACGTAAAGACACTATATCAAACTACAGTAATATATATACGTACAAATACAAAAGCATACTATAATGATATATATACGTACAAACACAATATCATACTATAGTAATATATATACGTACAAATACAATATTATACTATATTGATATATATACTTACAAACACAATATAATACTATATTGATATATATATATATACAAACACAATATCATAATATAGTAATATAAATACGTACAAACAAAATATCATACTATAGTAATATATATACGTACACACATGATATCGTACTATAGTAATATATATACTTACAAACACAATATAATACTATATTAATATATATATAGGTACAGACACAATAGCATACGCATACTATAGTAATATATATATACTTACAAACACAATACACAATAGCATACTATAGTAAAACATATACGTACAAACACAATATCATACTATAGTAATATATATACTTACAAACACAATATCGTACTATAGTAATATATATACTTACAAACACAAAATAATACTATATTAATATATATATAGGTACAGACACAATAGCATACTTTAGTAATATATATACGTACAGACACAATATCATACTATAGTCATATATATATACGTAAACACATGCTATCATACTATATTAATATATAAACGTAAAAGCACAATATCATAATATAATAATATATATACGTACAAACACAATAACAAACTATAGTAATATATATACGTATAAACACAATATCAATTAATATATATACGTACAAACACAATATCATGCTATAGTAATATATATACGTACAAATACAATAGCATATTATATTGATATATATACGTACAAACACAATATCATACTATAGTATTATATATACGTACAGACACAATATCATACTATAGTAATATGTATACGTACACACACAATATCATACTATAGTCATATATATACGTACAACCACAATATCATACTATATTCATATATATACGTACAAACACAATAGCATATTACAGTAATATATATACGTACAAACACAATAAGATACTATATTAATATATAAACGTAAAAACACAATATCATACTCTAGTAATATATATACGTACAAACACAATAACATACTATAGTAATATATATACGTTCAAACACAATATCATACTATAGTCATATATATATACGTTCAAACATAATATCATACTATAGTCATATATAT
>NW_018405659.1:581154-583893 GCF_002113885.1 Mizuhopecten yessoensis
TATATATACACGTTCAAACATGATATCATACTATAGTAATATATATACTTACAAACACAATATCATACTATAGTCATATATATATATACGTAAACACATGCTATCATACTATATTAATATATAAACGTAAAAGCACAATATCATACTATAGTAATATGTATACGTACACACAAAATATCATACTATAGTCATATATATATACGTAAACACATGCTATCATACTATATTAATATATAAACGTAAAAGCACAATATCATACTATAGTAATATATATACTTACAAACACAATATAATACTATAGTAATATATATATAGGTACAGACACAATAGCATACTATAGTAATATATATACGTACGGACACAATATCATACTATAGTAATATATATATGTACAAACATAATATCATACTATAGTCATATATATATATACGTAAACACATGCTATCATACTATATTAATATATAAACGTAAAAGCACAATATCATACTATAGTAATATATATATGTACAAACATAATATCATACTATGTTGATATATATACGTACAAACACAATAACAAACTATAGTAATATATATACGTATAAACACAAGATCAATTAATATATATACGTACAAACACAATAACAAACTATAGTAATATATATACGTATAAACACAATATCAATTAATATATATACGTACAAACACAATAACAAACTATAGTAATATATATACGTATAAACACAATATCAATTAATATATATACGTACAAACACAATATCATCCTATGGTAATATATACGTAAAAAAACATAATATCATACTATAGTAATATATCTACACGTTCAAACATAATATCATACTATAGTCATATATATATATACGTAAACACATGCTATCATACTATATTAATATATAAACGTAAAAGCACAATATCATACTATAGTAATATGTATACGTACACACAAAATATCATACTATAGTCATATATATATATACGTAAACACATGCTATCATACTATATTAATATATAAACGTAAAAGCACAATATCATACTATAGTAATATGTATACGTACACACAAAATATCATACTATAGTCATATATATACGTACAGACACAATATCATAATATAGTAATATATATACACGTTCAAACATGATATCATACTATAGTAATATATATACTTACAAACACAATATCATACTATAGAAATATATATACGTACAAATACAATAGCATATTATATTGATATATATACGTACAAAAAAAAAATCATACTATAGTAATATATATACGTACAGACACAATATCATACTATAGTAATATGTATACGTACACACAAAATATCATACTATAGTCATATATATACGTACAACCACAATATCATACTATATTCATATATATACGTACAAACACAATAGCATATTACAGTAATATATATACGTACAAACACAATATGATACTATATTAATATATAAACGTTAAAACACAATATCATACTCTAGTAATATATATACGTACAAACACAATAACATACTATAGTAATATATATACGTTCAAACACAATATCATACTATAGTAATATATATACACGTTCAAACATAATATCATACTATAGTAATATATATACGTACAAACGCAATATCATACTATAGTAATATATACATACGTACAAATACAATGTCATACTATAGTAATATATATACTTACAAACACAATATCATACTATAGTAATATATACATACGTACAAATACAATGTCATACTATAGTAATATATATACTTACAAACACAATATCATACTATAGTAATATATATATGTACAAACATAATATCATACTATGTTGATATATATACGTACAAACACAATATCATAATATAGTAATAAATATACGTACAAACATAATATCATACTATAGTAATATATATACGTACACACATGATGTCATACTATAGTAATATATATACGTACAAACACAATATCATACTATAGAAATATATATACGTACAAATACAATATCATACTATAGTAATATATATACGTACAAATATAATATCATACTATAGTAATATATATACTTACAAACACAATATAATACTATAGTAATATATATAGGTACAGACACAATAGCATACTATAGTAATATATATACGTACANTATTATACTATATTGATATATATATATGTACAAACACAATATCATAATATAGTAATATAAATACGTACAAACACAATATCATACTATAGTAATATATATACTTTAAAACACAATATCATACTATAGTAATATATATACTTACAAACACAATATAATACTATAGTAATATATATATAGGTACAGACACAATAGCATACTATAGTAATATATATACGTACGGACACAATATCATAATATAGTAATATATATCCGTACAAATACAATATCATACTATAGTAATATACATACGTACAAACACAATATCATACTATAGTCATATATATATATACGTAAACACATGCTATCATACTATATTAATATATAAACGTAAAAGCACAATATCATACTATAGTAACATATATACGTACAAACACAATAACAAACTATAGTAATATATATATACGTATAAACACAATATCAATTAATATATATACGTACAAACACAATATCATGCTATAGTAATATATATACGCACAAATACAATAGCATATTATATTGATATATATACGTACAAAACAAAAATCATACTATAGTAATATATATACGTACAGACACAATATCA
>NW_018405659.1:587724-588259 GCF_002113885.1 Mizuhopecten yessoensis
GAATAGCATACTATAGTAATATATATACGTACAAATACAATATCATACTATAGTAATATATATATGTACAAACACAATATCATACTATAGTAATATATATACGTACAGATACAATATCATACTATAGTAATTTGTATACGTACAGACACAATAGCATATAATAGTAATATATATACGTACAAACACAATATCATTATATAGTAATAGATATACGTACAAGCAAAATATCATACTATAGTGATATATATACATCTATACGTACAAACACAATATCATTCTATAGTCATATATATACGTACAAACACAATATCATACTATAGTCATATATATACGTACAGACACAATAGCATACTATAGTAATATATATTCGCACAAACACAATATCATACTATAGTAATATATACACGTACCCACATGATATCATACTATAGTGATATATATACGTACAAACACAATATCATACTATAGTCATATATATTCGCACAAACACAATATCATACTATAGTGATATATATACGTACAAACATAATATCAT